>NC_057797.1:612150264-612187865 GCF_018294505.1 Triticum aestivum
AATCCAACTAGGGAGGGGGGGGGGGAATCCTACTCCTGATGGGAGTAGGACTCCCTTGGGTGCGCCATAGAGGGCCGGCCCCTCCCCCTCCTCCACTCCTTTATATACGGGGGAGGGTGTCACCCCATAGACACACAAGTTGATAATTTCTTAGCCGTGTGCGGTGCCCCCCTCCGCCATAATCCACCTTGGTCATATCGTTCCGGTGCTTAGGTGAAGCCCTGTTCCGGTAGCTTCATCATCACTATCATCATGCTGTCATGCTGACAAAAATCTCCCTCGATACTTAGCTGGATCTAGAGTTCGCGGGACGTCATCGAGCTGAACGTGTGCAAATCGCGGAAGTGCCGTACCTTCGGTGCTAGGATTGGTCGGATCGTGAAGACGTTTGACTACATCAACCGCGTTGTCATAACGCTTCCGCTTATGGTCTACGAGGGTACGTAGACAACACTCTTCCCTCTCATTGCTATGCATCACCATGATAGATCTTGCGTGCGCGTAGGATTTTTTTTTGAAATTACTGCATTCCCCAACATGGTGCGCTTCTTGCAACGGTGGGGCGCGATCAAAAGGTTGAAGAGACAGAAGGGTTAAATAGCCGTTGTAATAAATGGGGGTCAGCCGGCCTGTAATCGTCACGTCTTGTCACGGCGTTCATAGTGGAGGATTCCAGTGCATGCTTGACAACACTGCACCACACGCGTGGGCTCGAAGAGGCACCAAATGTATCATCAGTGAGCCTGTTCCCACGCTACCGCGTAGTTTACCGTGCAAGCTTCCCGCCCGGCTAGTTTGGCCATGCGTCGGCTAGAAGAGGGACAAATCGTGGGCGTTTATTGGCAAAAAGCTTTGTAAAAATGAAGTGTGTGGAATGACTTCAGTCATAAGTTTACCAGTGGGTGATGAGGTCAAAGTTACACAGAAGGGTGATGATGGACACTCAAGTGCGATAATTAATTCTACGCTCTACAGGGCACACGATGAAAGAAACCAACTGTGTGCAATATTGTCAAAGATCGCAGTCAATTAGCTATACAGATCGTGTGCTGTGAGATCGACAAGGTAAGCATATTCGAGAATGGTTAATAAAATCTAAGATCATTGCATATTAAGGTCAAAATAGTGCTACCAATATACGAGTCTCATACGCTTCCATTTCAACGATTGTACCACAAAAGCTCAAAATATTACAAGGTTAAAATTTCAGAGTTATATGGCTCAAATTTGAAGATTACAAGGTTTAAACTGATATTAGAAATGAAATTCAGCTCATCAGCTGCAAATGCTCGTGCTGATCCGCTGAGCATGGATATCCGAGAGGTTCATACTAATGTTACCACTTCTAAGTCTGGTTTCAAAACCTCACAATTTTTGCAAAGGGGTCAGCCACTGAGAAGTCATGTATGGGGTTGACACGAGGGCTTCCGATTACTCTGTCATCTAAAGTTCCAAAATGAAATTCAACATTTTTGGAGCCTATTCGATTCTGCCACAGGCACCGACGCTGATCAAAAAACCATTCATTTTTGCGAAATAAATGTAGGGCAACCTCATTACCTTCAGCACCCTTGCTCTAAGAAAAAAGAACCTGGCGAATATAATCTCCGGTAACACTACAAAAAAATACACTTCCGTGATGATACGTGTTTGTCGCAGTAGGTCACGTTTTCTGTCATGCATGTACATCCATGACGATTTTATGACAGAATCAAGATAGTCATACCTGTGTTGTCATAGAAGTGTTCCATGACATTACCAAAATTATCATCACGGAAGTGTCCACTTCCATGACGATAAATGGCACGTCATGGAAGTGTTTTCATCAAGGATAACTGACACGTGGCATCCACCATAATGGGTCGCCGTTAAGCAATCGGCTCCGGTTTTGGATCTGATAACCCGCTAACAGCCCAGACCAATGAGGATTTTCCACGTGTAAAATTCTCATTGGCCGGAGGAAACACGTGTTGGCTCACCATTGGGACAGATGTCATCCATTCATTGGACAGGAGGCGCCTATGATACATCGACACGTGGCACGACCCAACAGAGGTCCATTCCGGTGAAAAGGCCGGCCCATTTGACTTAGTCAAAAGGTAATGGGCCGGCCCACGAAAAGCCTGTTAATGGCCTATTAGTATATAGCCCATTTACGGCCCGTTACGGCCTATCGGAATTAAGACGAGTAGCTTCAACTGGGTCGTCCAGTATGATTCCAGCCCGTTGTAACTTCCGGCCCATGTATGGCCCATGATGTCTTTTAGCCAATACGAGGCCATTTGTAACTCTTGGCCCATTAACGGCCCGTGGTGAATCTGGCCCGCAATGAATAGTGTACCGCTTTATACCCATTAACGACCCATTATTCCATTGGGCCGTTTCCAACCTGCGTTATCTTTCGGCATTCTCAGGGCCATTTATTCTTGGGCTCATTTCTAGCATTCGGTTACTTACGGCCCGTTACTGGCCTTTTCTGCTTGTGGGCCAATGAGGGAGTCCTGGATTAGGGGGTGTACGGATAGCCGGACTATACCTTCGGCCGGACTCCTGGACTATGAAGATACAAGATTGAAGACTTCGTCCCGTGTCCGGAAGGGACTTTCCTTGACGTGGAAGGCAAGCTTGGCGATACGGATATGTAGATCTCCTACCATTGTCACCGAGTCTTTGTAACCCTAGCCCTCTCCGATGTCTATATAAACTGGAGGGTTTTAGTCCGTAGGACGAACAACAATCATACCATAGGCTAGCTTCTAGGGTTTAGTCTCTTTGATCTCGTGGTAGATCTACTCTTGTACTACCGATATCATCAATATCAATCAAGCAGGACGTAGGGTTTTACCTCCATCAAGAGGGCCCGAACCTGGGTAAAAATTGTGTCCCCTGCCTCCTGTTACCATCCGGCCTAGACGCACAGTTCGGGACCCCCTACCCGAGATCCGCCGGTTTTGACACCGACATTGGTGTTTTCATTGAGAGTTCCTCTGTGTCATCACTTTTAGGTCCGATGGCTTCTCCGATCATCAACAACGATGCGATCCAGGGTGAGAGTTTTCTCCCCGGACAGATCTTCGTATTCGGCGGCTTTGCACTATGGGCCAATTCGCTTGGTCATCTGGAGTAGATCGAAAGCTATGCCCCTCGCCGTCAGGTCAGATTTGGAAGTTTGAACTACACGATCGACATCCGCGGAGACTTGATCTTCAACTAATTCGAGCCACAGTCGAGCGCGCCGCACTGTCACGATGGGCATGATCTAGCTCTGCCGCCGAACAGTGCCCTAGAGGCCGCACCTATGTCCGCTCCGACCCCTAGCTCAGAGCCGATCACACCAATCGAGGATGGGTGGTTAGACACCGCCTCGGGGGCTGCAATCTCTACGGCGATCAAGCCGAACACCAGCCTTGTCCTCTACAAAGCCCGTGACTCCAAGGTGCCGGACTCCTCTCCGGACTCCGAGCCCTCCACGCCCCTACCGATCGAATCCGATTGGGCGCCGATCATGGAGTTCACCGCCGCAGACATATTTCAGCACTCGCCCTTCGGCGACATTCTAAATTCACTCAGGTCTCTCTCTTTGTCAGGAGAGTCCTAGCCGGACTATGACCGGGAGGATTGGGATGTGGACGACGAAGAAATTTGATGCCCACCCACCATCCACTTCGTAGCCACTGTCGATAATTTAAACGACGTGCTCGACTTCGACTCCGAAGACATCGACGGTATGGACAATGATGTAGGAGATGAACATGAACCAACGCCTATAAGGCACTGGACAGCCACCTCATCTCATGATGCATACAAGGTGGACACACCCAAAGGAAGCGACGACAAGGAACACATGGATGCAACGAGGGATCGTTCACTCGAAAAGCAATCAAAGCGGCGACGTAAGCGCCGCTCCAAGCCCCGCCTCAACAGAGACAACAGCCATACAGACCCAGCCATAGAGCAGGACGAGCCAGCAGACGACAAACATGCCTTCGAGCAAACGTCCGAACAGGGCAACTTGGATAAACAAACCGAACACCCTGTCCCCAGCAAAAACAACAGTTCGGACAACCTTACGTCGGATAAACTCATGGAGCAGAAGAACCTCCACAAAAGGCTCGTCGCCACTGCACATAGCCTGAAAAACCAGAAGCGGAAGCTCAAAACTGCGGAAGGTGCACTCAGAATTAGATGGAGCAAAGTACGCAACATCGCAGACAAATATGGCGGCAATCGCCGCACAAAAAGCTATCCAAAGCGAAAGCTACTGCCTGAATTTGACGAGGAGGCCTTAGAGCCCCCGCAGTCAAAAAATAGGAAAGCCACCCGGTCGGATAGACGACCGCATGGCCAGCATGGAGCGGCAAGCGGCGCCGCACACAAGCCGGCACGTGATCCACCAAAGGATCCGCATCAAAAAGACGGCCCAGCTAGATCTATCTACGGGCCAAGAAAGCAAGCTCTAGTAAGAATTGCAACACAACAAATATCCGAACATCACGGCACACCCAAATACAGGGGTGCCGCACACCCCCTATGTTTCACCGATAAGGTGCTGGACCATGAATTTCCAGCGGGATTCAAGCCCGTAAACATAGAGGCGTATGACGGAACAACAGACCCTGGGGTCTGGATCGAGGATTATATCCTCCACATACACATGGCCAGAGGAGATGACCTCCATGCCATAAAATACTTACCCCTCAAGCTTAAAGGGCCAGCGCGGCATTGGCTCAAAAGCCTTCTCGAAAACACCATTGGAAGTTGGGAAGAGCTTGAGGATGCTTTATGGGCAAATTTTCAAGGGACCGATGTCCGCCCTCCGGATGCAGACGATCTTAGTCACATAACTCAACAGCCCGGAGAGTCAGCCCAGAAATTCTGGAACAGATTTCTTACTAAAAAGAATCAGATAGTCGACTGTCCGGACGCCGAAGCCCTAGCAGCTTTTAAGCATAACGTTCGAGACGAATGGCTCGCCAGACACCTCGGCCAAGAAAAGCCAAGAACAATGGCCGCATTAACAAGCCTCATGATCCGCTTTTACGCAGGAGAGGACAGCTGGTTGGCAAGATGTAGCACCAGCGACCCAAGTACATCCGAAGTTAGGGATGGAAACGAAAAACCCCGACGCAGCAAGGACCAGCGCCGAAATAAGGGAAACAGCCCAAAGAGCATGGTGGTCAACGCCGGATTCAAAAGCTCACGGAAAAATCAGAGAAAGCCGCCCTCAAGGATAACAGGGACGAGCTATCCAACTTAAACAAAATCTTGGACAAGATATGTCAAATACACAGTACTCCCGGGAAGCCTACGAACCATACCCACAGAGATTGTTGGGTTTTCAAGCAAGCCGGCAAACTCAACGCCGAACACAAGGGGCTCGACACACCAAGTGAGGACGACGACGAACCCCACAAGCAGAGCACCAGGAAACAAAATGATTTCCCACAAGAAGTCAAAATAGTAAACTTACTTCACGTGACGAACAGAATGGCGCCACCAGAGATACGTGCCATACGGCCTATCCCAAAGGAGTCTCGCCAATGGTTGTTAAAACCGATCACCTTCGACCATCAGGATTACTCTAGAAGTATCCAGAATGCAGGTTGGACTGCCTTGGTATTAGATCCAATAATCGGTGGACTCCACTTTACAAATGTCCTGATGGACGGCGGCAGTGGTCTAAACCTGTTATACCAGGACACAATCCGCAACATGGGGATAGACCCAACAAAAATTCGCCATAGCAAAACCTCCTTTCAAGGGGTAATGCCAGGCCCGGATGCCCGCTGCATGGGTTCTCTCTAGCTAGAAGTTATGTTCGGCTCCCCCGATAACTTCCGTCGCGAACAGCTAACTTTCCGCATCGCCCCATTCTCAAGTAGCTATCAAGCACTGCTGGGACGCGAAGCTTTCGCCCGCTTTAACGCAATACCGCATTATGCATCTCTTACGCTTAAGATGCCTGGTCCACGAGGCATCATCTCATTAAAGGGAAAACATTGAGTATTCCTCTCGCGCGGAAGACAGTGCGGCTGCCTTGATAGCCCCACAATAAAGCGGCTTCACCAGCCAAAGCACCTAAACAGGTCGTCAAGACCACGGACACGGCTAGACGAGTCCGGCATAAACATACAATTGATAAAGGCTTAATAGCCGTATACCCCTGTAATAGGGGCTCCGTGCATATAAAACAAGAGACAATAAAGCACAATTTTACCTATTTCGATTTATACTTTGTTTATTTAGTATAACTCATGTTCGGCACGATCTTTCTTCAACTAAGTTCCTCTCTTTTACAGATGAACACTGTGCTACGCCCGTCCAGGATACGGCACAACGGAGACACAGGCGCAGACGTGCAGCAGGGACCCATTCCAAGGATTCTTTTCAGATTAAGACCCCGCGTAAACCTTTTTTACTATCCCTTGTTGATACACATCCCCTGGTTTCTTGGTATAACCAAGGAGGAGGCTGGCGTTTTGGCATGTGGCCACGTCAGAGTTTTGCGCCTACCTGGACACTAGGGGCTTATTACTAAGGGCGTTATCCCGCCCGCCCTCATAAAGATTGAATACCTTAGGGAGTGTTCGGCGTCGCGAGTTTGGCCTTATATGCATCAGCTTCGAATCATGTCTTTGGTCAAATGTTGGGTTTGCCCGGCTCCTATGTTTTTCTACCTTACGTTCGGCTCTATCGGCTAAAGCGGCACCAGGAGAACTACTGCGATTGTGCCCTGATTCGGCCAGGCGAGCACCTCAGTAGAGAAAGCCGAAAACTGACTGTCATGATATAGCGTGAGACTGGTCAACCACTCGATGACTTACCGGAATCTTTAGGATTCCTCCGCATTAATGAAGGGCCGCTTCCCGGCAAGGCACATACGCGCCCCGAGTTCGGGCGAGCGCAGGCGCCACCAGGGGCTATATAAGTAGCCTCACTGTCAAACTCCTATGGCTAAGTGAAAGTGATAAAGCATCATAGTCTGATTGCCTAGTTCGCTGCGCTATCACCTGCTTTGTAGGACCAAGACGTTGGATCAAGTGTGAAAATGCGCCTTCTGTGAACGCCCCCGCATTATGTGCGTGGAGGCTGAAGCCGACGACTGCCATCTTCCAGATTATATATACATATATGTTAAACGGCCGCACATGAGGTATTATAATACTTGAAGGCACAAGTATAAAAAGCTTCTACAATTTATCAAAATATTGTTTTACAATAATATATGCTATTCGAATATAGTATCCTTCGAGCACTGCGTCTCTATTAAACGAGCGCCTTGCAGAACTTCCTGAAAATAGTGCTCAGCAGGTACTCGACTTCCATCCGAGTCTGGGGATGCAACATCGGTGGCCTCCATTTCCGCCCAGTATGTCTTGACACGGGCAAGAGCCATCCGCACACCCTCTATGCACGCTGACCTCTTGATTGCATTGATATGCGGTGCCGCACCAAGGAACTGCTGCACCAAGTTGAGATATCTTTTCGGCTCTGGCCTCTCTGGCCATAGATGACTCATGACATACTTCATGGCGAGTTCGGACAACCTATTTAGCTCGGCCCATTCGGCCAAACGATCGGCTAATGACAGTGGACGCTCCCGATTGTGGAACTGCGGCCAAAAGAGCTTTTCCACATCGCGATCTTCTTGATCTCGGAAGTGTTCGGCCGCATCTGCGGCACTCTCTGCCAAATCTAGATAGATGTCCGGTGTACTCCACATCCAGTCTAACGGAGCATGTTTAGGATCACAGAACTTCCTCCAGAGCATAAAGGGCTTTCCAGCCGCGATCTCTCCGGCCTAACACAGCTCCTCCTTCATAGCTCTCATCGCAGAGCGAGCATCCTTGGCATCGGCAACGGCCTTCTCCAGGTCCGTCTGTTACGCCTGATCTTCTTTTTCAAGAAGCTTGCAACAGTCAGCAGTGCTCTTCAGCTTCACAGCCATCTCGACCATTTCCTTCTTGCTTTGGCAGTGAGCAGCCTGTTCGGCTTTGAGCTCTTCAATTGCCTTTCCGGCAGCTGCATCACTTTTCCTGGCTTGCTCCTTGGCTCGGGCAAGTTCCGCCCAAAGATTCTCCATGGTAGCAGCACCATCTGCATCAAGTGCACACATTGTAAGATACTCGCATAAAGCTCCTCTTACCAGGTGCCGCCGGAGTAATTACATACCTTGTGCCTCGTCAAGCCGCTTGTTGACAAGCGCGATGTCGGCATCTGCCACGTCAAGTTGCCGCTTTAGCTTGGCAAATTCATCAGTTCGGCTGGCCACCCGACATTTTGCCACCTACGTATAAAGGCGGCATATTAGACCTGGGATTAGGATCCTCTGCGCGCCATCACTTTTGACAACACACAGAGTCTCAGGGGCTACTATCTAGATAGGGCGCATCTTATTTATGCGCAACTGTCCAAAAGGGGTACATTATTTCGCGTACCTCAAAACCTGTCAGTAAACTCCTGACAGCCTCGTGCAATCCACTTTTCATGGATGAAATCCTCTCAATCACCGTACCCATCAATGCACGGTGCTCCTCTGAGATAGATGCTCGCCCTAGCAGAGCCTTCAGCTCCTTTGACCGCGCACCAGACGGTGCTGGACTTGTCCGATGGCCCTTTTCGAAGGCCGGACGTGGAGGGCTTTGGGGGGCCATATGACTACCTTCCGGCCCTGCCGGATTCGGAGAAACCATCCGCGACGATACCTCAGGGTCACCCGCCTCGCAAGGCGGTACGGCAGGGGGAGGCGTTCTTCTCTCCATCATCTCCAGAAGAAGATCCCCCGAAGACGAGCTCTGCTGAGAAGGGCTAAGGTCCGAGCTACAAGGTAAATTTTTGATTACTCTTCTTAGATATAACGCAAGGATTTCTCTCATTTCTTAAAAAGAAAAACTCCTCTCTACTTACAGCTCGGTGGAGGGATGATCCCCTTGAGGGCATAATTCGGCCGAAGTATCCCCCGGCACAGGATTCTCTGACGAAGATTTCTTCCCCCGCTTTGAGGCCATGGTGTCCGGGTCATCAGAGGCGGTCCTCTTCTTCCCCTGAGGAGAGGAATTTTCGATTCCTCCCTTCCGTACAACCTTCTTCGAGGAGGTTGTAGCTTCCTTGTCCCCTCCCTCGCTTTCCTCCGAAGGCACAACCTCCAACATCCTGACTAGCACGAGATCCGGCGTGGTCTTGGGGAGGGGGGCCGGACACCTGATTAGCTTTGCTTTCACTATCCACTCATGTTTAAAGGACAACTCTTTTAGAGGCAATTTTATGATAAATATACGGATAACAAGTCCGGGCACAAGGCTACTTACTTGAGTATCCGGGCGATTGCAGCTCGGGCCTGCGTCCTCGGTCAAGTCCGGACACATTGCTTGTGATCCGAAGAACAATTTGTACATCTCCACGGGCATTGCACCCATGAAATGCTAGAGAGCTTGTGGTCCCTCCGGATTGAACTCCCACAGGCAAGGGGGCGACATTTGTCGGGCAAGGCTCGGCGGATCAACATGACCTGCGTCACCACGACCAGGCTAATGTCTCTTTCTAAGAGATCTAGAATGTGGCCCTGCAACAAGGGCACGTCCTTGGATGGCCCCCAGTCTAGTCCTTTATTAACCCATGACACTAGTTGTGGTGGGGGACCCGAGCGAAAGGCAGGTGGCGCCACCCACTTGGTGCTCCTGGGAGCGGTGATATAAAACCACTCTCATTGCCATAAGCTGGACTCCTCTTGAAAAGAGCCCTCAGGCCATGGAGCACCAGCATTCTTGCTTATAAAAGCACCTCCGCACTCCGTGTGCCGTCCCTCGATCATCTTCGGCTCTACTTTGAAGGTCTTGAGCCATAGTCCGAAGTGAGGAGTAATACGGAGGAAGGCTTCACACACGACGATGAATGAGGAAATATGGAGGATGGACTCTGGGGCTAAGTCGTGAAATTCCAGCCCATAATAAAACATGAGCCCCCTCACGAAGGGATCCGTCGGGAAGCCTAGCCCCCGAAGGAAGTGAGACATGAACACCACACTCTCACCAGGCTTGGGAGTGGGAATGGCCTGCCCTTGAGCAGGTAGCCTATGCCAGATTTCCCTGGTCAAGAACCTGGCCTCTCTCAACTTCAGCACGTCCTCCTCCGTCAGCATCCATCGGCCTCGAAGGTCGGAACCAGACATTGTCGAAGGTCCGAAGCGCCTGAAATCTGGAGCCTTGGGTGTTGGAACTCGAGGCGAAGGGTGAACTCTTTTGAGATTGAAAGAAAGGAGTAAGGCCTTGGTCTCTTTATAAGAGGTTGAATACCAAGGGCCCTCCCCATGACCGTTTGGGACCCGCCTTTGATCGAGAAAACATACCAACGGGTATGACTGGGTTACCCACGCCCGTATTGATGAGAATCTCGGAATAAGGGGACACGATCTCTGCTTTGACAAGACGTGCCAAGGAAATCGCCTCGCTAAACGCGCTGAGGTGGGACAGTAAAATGATTCGAATAAAGACTTGGCCATGGTGTGATGTCACACTACGGAATACGTCAACAGATTAGATTTGTGTAAATATTATTCCCTCTATGGCAATATGTGGAAACTTATTTTGCAGAGCCGGACACTACCTCTGTGTTCAAAATCTTCTATGAAGTACTTGGAGGAGGAACCCGCCTTGCAATGCCGAAGACAATCTGCGCACCGGACTCGTCATCATTGAAGCCTGGTTTAGGGGCTACTGAGGGAGTCCTGGATTAGGGGGTGTCCGGATAGCCGGACTATACCTTCGGCCGGACTCCTGGACTATGAAGATACAAGATTGAAGACTTCGTCCCGTGTCCGGAAGGGACTTTCCTTGGCGTGGAAGGCAAGCTTGGCGATACGGATATGTAGATCTCCTACCATTGTAACCGACTCTATGTAACCCTAGCCCTCTCCGGTGTCTATATAAACCGGAGGGTTTTAGTCCGTAGGACAAACAACAATCATACTATAGGCTAGCTTCTAGGGTTTAGCCTCTTTGATCTCGTGGTAGATCTACTCTTGTACTACCCATATCATCAATATAAATCAAGCAGGACGTAGGGTTTTACCTCCATCAAGAGGGCTCGAACCTGGGTAAAAATTGTGTCCCCTGCTTCCTGTTACAATCCGGCCTAGATGCACAGTTCGGGACCCCCTACCCGAGATCCGTCGGTTTTGACAGTGACAGCCAAATTCAGCCCATGGTTACAATCGACCCATTAATCCGTTGGGCCATTTTCATAGCGTCATCAAATATGGCCGATTTACGATGGTCTGTTATGGTCAGCCCATAAACGGACGATTCCAAATCTAGCCCGTTTACGGACCATAATGTGGTCTGTTATTGGCCCATGTTTGGCCGATCGATCATACGACCCATAGAAGGCCCATTGATGCTATGGCCCATAGAAGGCCCATTGTTTCTATGGCCCTTAGAAGGCCCATTGTTTCTACAGGCCATAGGAGCCCCATGGTAACTACAGTAAATATGTAGCCCATGGTTATGCCCATGGTTATTGTGGCCTAGTTTTAAAAAATAGGTTATTGCGGCCACTAGCAAACCGCAAAAAAAGAACTACACTAACTACAAGCAAACAAATAAACAAGAAAACAAGGAAATAAATAAGCAAGCAACTTACGCTAGGCTATCACGGCTATTACACATATTACATACACTGGGCATCAAAGTTCGCCACCAGTGCAAATATAGGGAACAAAGCAGCATGTCATATACACTAGTTGTCAAAGTTGGCGACAGTGCAAATAAACGCTGCAGCAAAACAAGTCCAGAACTGAAACCACTTTAGAAGAGTTCAAGAAACAATATCCTGGGTACCCATAATGCTGGCAAGATGCTTAGCAAGCTTATTAACTTTCTCTTGTTTGGCGCTTAAATCCTCCAGCGCTCACTGTTGCACCAGAAAGTATGCATCTGAATTCTGTAGGGACTTCTTCGGTCCTTCAACTTCCTGTGGCAGCACATCTGATCGATGTATTTCAACTTGAAGTTGAGACTCAAGAAGACGAACTGATTCTGGAAACGAGTTCGAAGAGCTTGTGCCAGCAGTAGTGGCCGGTAACTCGAACACTACATCAAGACAAGACTTTTGGGTTCTCTCACTGTCGTCAAGATAGTTTTTATCAGCTTTATTGGAGACCAACAGGGATGTCTCACTATCTTGAAACTTATCTGCATTACTTCCTTTACCATTGTATAATGGGGTACTGTTCTCCAATATTTTGTCCGTGTTCTAAAAGAAAAGCAAGCAGACACATCACATGCTTACCATGTTGTATTGTATATGAAACTCATTTTGGTAAATCAGTTCAGTAGTGAAGTGGATAGGATAACAACATGAAACAAACATATATCTATGTACCATGGTCACTTTATGGTCTATATCATTCTAGTTTTTGTTGCCAAATCAAGATAGAGACACAGTTCAAATAATATTTGTTCAGGACAAAGTAGAATAGACAGAATATAAGTGTGGGAAACTACAGAGCAATAACACAACTTGTAATGTGCATGACATGAGAGCATAACTGTTTATTTAATTGAAACAGAAATAAACATAGAGCAAGTTACAACAATAAACCAGTTAAAGAAACAGGTTTAAAACATACCTGTTGCTCCATTGGAGTTTCAGTTCCATCCTTCAAATTTGAAAATAGCTGGTATGAGTAAATACAATGATGTAAGAGCAAAGGTGTATGAACCATAGCTACAGAACCTGACCTGAGAACAATTCTTCTTCTACCTTAAGCATTGAGTTGGGATTCAGAGTGGTGGTCCTCGTGCTTTGGGAATTGCAGTTCCCTTACTAACTGCTCGTGTTTGGGTGCTCTGTGGTGGAGATGGTCCTGTGTCAACTGGAACTGGGTTACTATCTGCTGGGGTTGGGGTTAGAAGGGGTGTAGCTGGTTCTCTGTCCAACTGGGTAGGGGTACAATCTGCGAGAGTCTGGGTTATGTGTGGTGGGGCTGGTTCTTGGGCAAGTACAACCGTGGTTCTATCTGCATCACCTGGTAGCACTATCTTTTCTAAAGACCGTGTTGTTACTCCCTTAGATACTGCCATCACCCTCTCCAATTCAAATGGCTGATAAACAAGAAAAGTAATTGAATGTACAAACATTGTATGATAGACAGGTGCAATGGATAGTGGGGAATAAAAGAGGGCATGAAATAATTCACATTTATGTTGTCTAACCAAAGAGGATAGCATGACACAATTTCACATATATGGTGGCTAACTAAACAGGATAGCATGACACAATTTCACATATATGATGGCTAACTGGAAAAGATGGAAAGACATATATAGTTAAAAATATGATGACTATGTAAACAGGATGACATGATATAACTATATAATGTGTTTATTAAATAGGTTGGCATGCCATAATTCACATACATGCCGCCTATGGAAACATGATAGCATGATATAATTCACGGATAGAATGACATAATTCAAAATATGATGATTGTAAACACTAAACAGGATGAGATGATATAACTATATGATATCTTTATTAAATGGGTTGCCATGCCATAATTCAGATAGATGATGTGTATGTAAACATCATGGCATGATATAATTCAAATATATGATCTATATAGTAAAAAAGTAAGCAGGCGGAAATCCATATGTGATGTAAAAACTAAGCAACGCAAGACAACATGCATGACATGAGTAATATAACCCTGCCAAGTTTGAGCATAGACATCAGGGGGGAAATAGGACTGGTCATCAGTCTCTGAATCCTCCTCTGAGGAGCTCTGTGTAACCAGCAAGATGTCTGCTTCAGCAGGTAGCATTGTCTGCTCTGAATACCTTGTTTTCACTTCAGATACTTCCATCACCGCTTCAAATGGCTGATGCACAGGAAGAGTAGTTGAATATACAAACGTTGTCGACAAATGGAACACGTTAAAAAAAATGATAGCATGATATAATTCACATACATGATGATTGGCTAAACAACATGGCATTGTATAATTCACATATATAATGCCTTGCAACAAGATAGCATTGCATAATTCACATATATAATGTCTTGCAATAAGATGACAATGCATAATTCACACATATGGTAATTAGACACTAAACAGGTGGCATTCACACTAAGCATGTCTAAACTAATCAAATGACATAGCAATGCAAGACACCATACACGAGCAACATAACCCTGCCAAGGTAGAGCATACACCTCGGGGGGAAATAGGACTGGTCATCTGTCTCTGAATCCTCCTCTATGGAGCTACCCGTAACCAGTAAGATATGCGCTTCATCAGATAGCATAGTCTTCTCCGAAGACCTTATTTTCACTCCAGAATTTTCCATCACCGTGTCAAATGGCGGATGCACATGAAGAGTAGTTGATTGTACTAACATTGTTGACAAATGTAATACGTAACAAAAAAAAGGATGGCCTGATATAATTCACATATAAGATGACTGGCTAAGCAGGATGGCATTGCAAAATTCACATATATGATGCCTCGCTAAACAAGATGGCGTTGCATAATTCACATATACGATGAAGAAACTAAATAAATGGCATTCACACAAAGCATGTCTAAACTAAGCAGATGACATATTTGATGTATAAAGTAAGCAATGCAAGGCACCATATGCATGATATAACCAACATCGGCATGCCAAGTTAGAGAGAAGACCTCAGGGGGTAAATAGGAGTGGTCTTCTCCTTCTGAATCCCCCTTAGAACAGTTATCTTCCTCTCGATTACAATCTGAAATGGGTGGAGGGTGAGGGAGTCCTGGACTAAGGGGTCCTCGGGCATCCGGCCTGTTAGCCATGGACCGGACTGATGGGTTGTGAAGATACAAAGACCGAAGGCTCCACCCGTGTATGGATGGGACTCTCCTTGGCGTGGAAGGCAAGCTTGGCAACCACATATGAAGATTCCTTTCACTATAACCAACTTTATGTAACCCTAGATCCCTGCGGTGTCCATATAAACTGGAGGGCTGGATCCTTAGAGAAGGACAGAACAATCATAATCAGACAGGCTAGACTTCTAGGGTTTTAGCCATTACAATCTTGTGGTAGATCAATTGTTGTAACCCCCATACTCATCAATATTAATCTAGCATGACGTAGGGTTTTACCTCCATCGAGAGGGCCCGAACCTGGGTAAACATTGTGTTCCTTGTCTCCTATTACCATCAACCTCAAATGCACAGTTCGGGAGCCCCTACTCAAGATCCGCCGATTTTGACACCGCAATTGGTGCTTTCATTGAGAGTTCCGCTGTGTCGCCGCCAAGAGGTTCGATGGCCCTGTCAATCATCCACAACAACATTGTCCAGGGAGAAACCTTCCTCCCCGGACAGATCTTTGTGTTCGGCGGCTTTGCACTGCAGACCAACTCGCTTGGCCATCTAGAGCAGATCGATGGCTACGCCCCAGGCCACCAGGTCAGATTTGGAAGCTCGAACTGTGTCGCAGACATCCATGGAGACTTGATCTTCGACGGATTCGAGACCGCTGCAGTAGCCGCTCCCTGTCACCACGATGAACATGACTTAAATATCTCATCGAACCACACCCAGGAGATGGGACCTACAACCGCACCGACTCTAGATCCGGAGCAGATCATTCCATCCGAGGATGGGAGGCTCACCCCCGCCATGGAGGCCGCAGACTCAGTGGCGTTGGAGCTGCACACAGACACAACATCAAGTGAGATTTGCGTTGCCAGAACCTCGGACACGTTTCTGGCTAAAGGTTCCGAGGCATGTGCATCCGTGCACGACGAGCTTGATCGGGCGTCGACTGTTGAATTCAGCTCCGCAGACATCTTCCGGCACTCACCTTTAGGAGACATGCTAAACTCATTAAAAACACTCCCCCTAGCGTGGGAGTCACACCTGAATTATATCTGGTTCGAACTCGAGGCTGATGACATAGAATTTCACTTCCCACCCCCGCCCACTTAATAGCCACTGTCGAAGACCTAACTGACATGCTCGATTACGGCTCTGATGACATCGATGGTATGGACGACGATGCCGGAGAAGAAGAGGCCCAAAACCCGCCATTTATCGGGCGCTGGACGGCCACTTCCTCGTATGACGTATACATGGTGGATGCACCAAAAGAGAATAGCGGCGATGACAAGGAAGATCCGGTTGAGGATAAACATCCTGAGACACAACCAAAGCACCGGTGTCAGCGGCGCCGCTCTAAGTCACGCCGTAGCAAAGACAGCAACACTGGCACTTGAGAAGATAACACTCCGGATGGTGCCGAAGACAATGAAGACCCTGCTGAGGCAACTGTCGAACAAAATGAACGGGAAGACGAGCAAGTTAGCCCTGGTGAATAGGCCACGCACGAAGACTCGGAGGACAATAATTATCTTCCGCTCTTCGAGGATGAGGCAACCCTCGGCACTGAGGATTTTATCGTGCTCGAGGATCCTCTCGAGCAGGAGCGCTTCAAGCGCCGACTAATTGCCACTGCAAGGAGCCTGAAAAAGAAACAGCAACAGCTTCAAGCTGATCAAGACCTGCTCAATGACAGATGGACTAACGTCCTGGAAGCCGAGGAATACGGCCTCAAGCGACCACTCAAAAGTTACCCGAAGCGCAAATTACTACCTAAATTCGATGAGGAGGCGCTGGAGCCCGTGCCATCAGCGCACAATGCGGCTGACCGACCGCCACGTGGCCGGGACAAAGTGGCAACACAAGCCGAACACCGGCCCGCCTTACCTCACCATAAAGGCAGTGACAAAACTGCTCAGGGATACGCGTATGATCTCCCGCAGGGCCTGAAGAATAAAACAGGTCTAGCCAGATCGATCTACGAATCACGGGGGCGTGCCTCGATGCGCGACGACAACTATCAAGCCGAACATGGCAATTACAATTACGTCCGAGCCAAAAGCCGCAGACGGACTCCATCTGTATTACATCATGAATTGGCCCGATATAGAGGCGCCACACACCCTCTCTGCTTCACTGATGAAGCCATGGAACATGAATTCCCAGAAGGGTTCAAACTGGTGAATATGGAATCATACGATGGAACCACAGACCCCGCGGTATGGATCGAAAACTTCATTCTCCATATTCATATGGCCCGCGGCGATAAACTTCATGCCATTAAATACCTCCCCCTAAAACTCAAAGGAACGGCCCGGCACTGGCTGAATAGCCCCTGCCCGAAAATTCCATTGGCAGCTGGGAGGACCTGGAAGAAGCCTTCCTTGAAAACTTCCAAGGTACATATGTTCAACCTTCGGAAGCCGATGACTTAAGTCACATAATTCAACAGCCAGGAGAGTCAGCCAGGAAACTCTGGACTAGATTCTTAACTAAAAAGAACCAGATTGTTGACTGTCCGGATGCCGAAGCCTTGGCGGCCTTTAAACACAACATCCGGGACGAATGGCTCGCCCGACACCTCGGCCAAGAGAAGCCAAAGTCCATGGCAGCCCTTACGACACTTATGACCCGCTTTTGCGCGGGCGAAGATAGCTAGCTAGCTCGTAGCAATAATAGGGCAAGCGAACCTGGCACCACGGAAGCCAAGAATAGAAACGGCAAGCCCCGACGCAATAGACACAAGCGTCGAAACAATGGCGACAATACCGACGATGCGGTAGTCAATGCCGGATTCAGCGGCTCCAAGTCCGCCAGCGGAAGAAGCCGTTCAAAAGGAACAATTCGGGCCCATCCAGCTTGGACCGCATACTCAATCGCCCATGCCAGATACATGACACTCCTGAAAAACCAGCCAATCACAACAACAGAGACTGTTGGGTTTTTAAACAGGCTGGCAAGTTAAATGCCGAGAACAAGGAGAAGGGGTCGCAAAGCAAAGACGGTGACGAGGAGCCCCGGTCACAGAACACAGGGGGACAGAAGAAGCCCCCCCCCCCCCAAATTAAAACGGTAAACATGATATACGCTACCCACATGCCCAAGAGAGAACGCAAGCGTGCACTTAGGGACCCGTACGCGATGGAGCCAGTCGCCCCAAAGTTCAACCCATGGCCTTCCTGCCCGATCACTTTTGATTGAAGGGACCATCCGATCAGTATCTGTCATGACGGTTCAGCCGCAATGGTCCTCGACCCAATCATTGATGGATTAGCAGTCTGAACCTGCTCTATCAGCATACGGCGCGCAAAATGGGCATTAACCCATCAAGAATTAAGCACACAAAGACTACCTTTAAAGGATTCATGCCAGGTGTAGAGGCCCGTTGTACGGGCTCAATCACACTAGGGGTTGTCTTTGGATCTCTGGACAATTTCCGAAGCGAAGAGCTGATCTTCGATATCGTCCCATTTCGCAGCGGCTATCACGCACTGCTCGGACAAACTGCATTTGTACGCTTCAACGCGGTGCCACAGTATGCTTATCTTAAGCTCAAGATGCCCGGCCCACGTGGCGTCATAACAGTCAATGGGAAAACGGAACGCTTCCTCCATACCGAGGAGCACACCGTCGCGTTAACAGCAGAAGTACAGAGCGGCCTCTTCAAGCAGAACCTTAATTCGTCGACCGAACTCCCGGACACTGTCAAACGAGTCCGGACTACTCTACAGCAGGACAACCCAGCTTGTCAAGAGCTCGACTAGCAATTCGGCCTCCGTCCCCGTCCCAACCAAGAAGCGACATTCGTACCGTGCGTACATAACTACACACTCAAAATACCATGGGCATAGACGGAGGCATAACTATCGTGTGATCCATAATACGCTATGACCGTCCTGGACACACATTCTTTCCATTTTTCCTTTTTATCCTTTTCAGGTCCTTTTTTCGCAGGTTTCTTCTGATGACCTGATCATCGGTCCTCTCGCCAGGACGGATACACCAAGATGGCAAGAAGCACTGGCGTACAGGGGAATCCCTAGATGGTCTCTTTAACGATCACTCTACATGCCTTCAGGACCTGCACGCAGTTGTCCCTTGGTTAGGGCATGTCAAATAGCGCAGTCGCTTACCGCACAACTTGTACGAATACGCTTTGATGTATTAATCAAACTATAACGGAAACAGTTTGCGGCCCAACTTCTGCGGCACTGGCTTACTACCCTTTTATTTTTCCTTTTTCTTTGAGGATTTTCTCAAAGTTGCGACCGTACACTTTGGTACGCTTTAATCTGCCAGGGGCTTTAGCGCCACCCATAATACGACAACAAAGTTCGAACACTTTCTACAACATAGTTCGGCACCCGAATTTAGCATTATATGCATTGGCTCCGAATCATGCCTTTGGTCAATAGTTGGGTCGCCCGGCTCCTATGCTTACTACCTTACGTTTCGCTATATCGGCTAGGGTAGTAAAGGGAGAACTACTGCGATTGTGTCCTGGTTCATCTGGATGAGCACCTCAGTAGAGAAAGCCGAAAAGTGACTGTCATGATGCGGCGAGAGCCGGTCAGCTCTTCGGAGGGTTCAAATCTTTAGTGATTTTTTCTGCATTATGCGATGAATCGACTTTTTACCCAATCAAGTGATTATAGTACCCTAGTTTGGACGCTAGGGGCTGCACCTAAAACTTTAATTATAGAACCCCTATGACTAAGTGAGGGTGATAAAGGCACATAGTCTGATTGCCTGGTTCGTTGTGCTAAACACCTCCTTCAAGGATCAAACAAATTGAATCAAGAGTGTTTAGATTCCATCCCGAACACTCTCGTACTACCTACGTGGGGGATGAAGCTGACGACTGGCAACTCTCAAAATTTCACAAACACGACTGCACAGGAGGTAAAATATTAAACAAGAATTATATTAGATAGCCGAACTTGTTTTTATAATACAAGGCTAGATGATACAACAATACTCATTCAAAGATTACATCCTTCGTACACTACTCCGCCACAATGCGGGATCCCTCAAGGACTTCGCTAAAGTATCGCTCGGGCATGCGGTACTCCTTGCCCACAGGTGGTCCTTCGGTCACGTCCGTGGCAGCATTCATCTTCGCCCACTCCATCTTGACACGGGTGAAGGCCATCCACACACCTTTGATACAAACCGACCGCTTGATGGTGTCAAGCCGAGGGCAGGTGTCGACTAGCCGCTTCACGAGACTGAAGTAGATGCTGGGGATAACTTCGGTTGGCCACAGCCAGACTATCAAGTCCTTCATGGCCAGTTTGTCCACCCTATGCAGCTCGACCAGCTGTTTTAGCTGGTCGCTCAAAGGCACCAGATGTTCTGGCGCAAGGTATTGCGACCAAAACAGCTTCTCCGTTGAGCTTCCCACTCCAGCTCAGAAGAATTCAGCAGCATCAGAAACGCTGCATGGCAGATTCGCAAACGCTCCTAGAGAACTCCAAATACGGGTCAGTAAGAGATATCTCTTCTCCACATACTTGCTTTGCATAATAAAAGCCTTACCCGCCGCGATCTTTTTAGCCTCCTGGATTTCCTGGAGGGCGCCTTAAGCTTCCGTCCGGGCCTCTTGTGCGCTCTGGCGGGCCTTGTCAAGTTCGGATTCTTGGTCCGCATGTTGACGCTCTAAGGACTTGTATTTCTTCCAAGCATCTAGGAGCTCCTGCTGGACCTCCCTAACTCTGGCCTCACGTTTTTTCCGGATGGCTCGTTCCTTCACCGCCCTCTCATCGGCCTCGGCCAATGCTTTCTTGAGGGTTTCAACCTCAGTCGCCGCTCCTACAAATATCACGGCACTACAATCAATATATGTTGTTTATTCTTTCCGAACATATAGCAAGTCTCCACATACCTTGCTTGTCCTCCAGCTGCCTTTTCACAAGTCCGAGCTCTTCTTCGGCCCGGTCCAGACTCGGCTTTAGTTCGGAGACCTCAGCGGCATGAGAGGTGGCGGCCAGCAGCGACGCCTGTGTTCATAAGACATATTTAGTTAGTTTCCTGTGAAAATTACTTGATCCTCTGTCCGGCTTTTCTTTCTGAACACTGGACAGTGTCTCAGGGGCTACACTGTCTATTGGGACTTTCTCTTTTACGTCGCTTACCTCAAAACCCGTTAGTAGGCTGCTGCAGGCTTCGGTTAGTCCGCTCTTGATGGACTGAACCCTCTCAATCACCGTACCCATAAGGATACGGTGTTCATCCACAATGGAAGAGCCTGGTAGCGCTTCCAATAGATTATCCGGTGCCTCTGGTTAGACAGAGGTCACCGGCGGGATAGGCACACCTCCTTCTCTCGAAGGAGGCTGCTCGCCGGATTCCGGAGCCGTATAGGTCTTTGGAACCGTATCCGGCTGGGGGCCACACTGAACACGGCCCCCATCGCCGGTCTCCATGGGGATCTGCTCCCCCAGGTGTTCGGCGACATAGGTCTCGCCCTCCGTTGCCTCCCTGGCGGCCTCCTGAACCTCCCCTTGGCTTGGGAAGGTCCTTCGGGACAGCACCTCGGCGTCGCCCTTGGCCTTGGGAGAGTGAGCGGCCAGCGGAGACTCGCTGGCCATCGCCTTTGAATCCAGTGAACCTCCTGATGAGGATTGCAGGGAGCTGTCGTGGGCCGGACTGCAATAGCATGATTAAACATGTTAATACCATGAAGAGTAGAGGCCGGGTACATGGACACATGCGGGCTTTTAGTACTTACGATGCGGCCAGGGGCTTGTTTCGGGGGCGTCGCTCCGGCCTGCTGTCAACGTCCCACGCGGGGTTATCTGCAAGGGGGCCTTCCGCCTCTTGGGCGCCTCCGCCTCCAGATTTGCGAAGGCCGCCCTCTTCTTCCTCCCCCATCAGGGGGAGAGTTACTTTCTTCCTCCTTCTTGTCATCATCTTCGGCGGCGGAGAAGTGAGTCTTGTCTTCGGATGACACGTCCGAAGCTCCCTTGCGGTGGGGGCCACTCTGGACCCCCTTGGCCTTCTTCTCCGGTGCCTGATAGGGCGCCAAGACCAGCATCTTCGCCAGGAGCGGGATGACTGGTTCCTCGGGCAGTGGAGCGAACATTGAATCCGCTCCGCTTTCTCTGTCCATACCTAAGAAAATAAAAAATAGCAAAGTTTAGACATCCTCCTTGAATAAGCAAGTAGAGGATACGCCTTGAGACATGAAAGACTTACCTCACTGGCGGGATGGGCAACATCATGCCCGTGGTCCGAGTCTATGGCCAGTGGCGTTTCATTTCCCTTAAAGAGCAACTTCCAGGCGTCTTCATGAGTGGTTCCTAAGAGCCTTTCCAAGGTTTGGTGCTTCTTTGGATTGAATTCCCATAAAGGGCAAGTTTGGCTTTGGCATGAGAGGATCCGGCGAACTAGCATCACCTGGATCACGTCGACGAGCTTGATGTTTTTATCCACCATGCTTTGGATGCGCGTCTGCAGCGCTATCAGTTCGTCCGACGAAGACCAATTTGGGCCCTTCTCTATCCAGGAGGTGAGCCGCATTGGAGCTCCAGACTTGAATTCGGGAGCCATGGCCCAGGTGGCGTCGCGGGGCTCTGTGATATAGAACCACAGTTTCTGCCACTCCTTGTCGGTCGCCACAGAAGTACCTTTGGGCCACGTGACATTGGGTAGCTTGCTCACCATAGCACCTCCACACTCCACATGCTGGCCATCCACCACCTTCGGCTTCACGTTGAAGATCTTGAGCCACAGTCCAAAGTGGGGTCGGATGCGGAGGAAGGCCTCACACATGACAACGAATGCCGATATGTTGAGGAAGGAGTTCTGGGCTAGATCATGGAAATCTAGCCCATAATAGAACATAAGTCCGTGGACGAAAGGGTGGAGAGGAAACCCTGACCCGCGGACGAAGTGGGAGATGAACACCACCCTCTTGTTAGGCTTCGGGGTGGGGATGATTTTCCCCTTGGATGGAACCCGGTGGGCGATTTCTTTCGCCAGATACCCGGCCTCCCGAAGCTTGGTGATGTCCTTCTCCTTAACGGAGGAGTCCATCCACTTGCCTTGCCCTCCAGATCCATACATGGTTGAGTGCTTCCCTAAGGCGGAAAAGATGAGGACTTGGGCGCTGGAGCTTGAGAATGGAAGGGCAAAGAAAGCGAGAAGGCGTGGGTAAAGAAAGGGAATGCTTATCTCCTTATAAAGACGGTAAATATCAAACGCCTCCCCACTCGCCATGAAACTCGCCTATTCCCTAGGGGTCGTGCAGGCGGCACAGTTGGATTACCCATACCCGTATTCATGAGGATCCCGCAATAAGGGGACACGGTCTCTACTTTGACAAGACGTGCTAATAAAACCGCATCTCGAAAAACGAAGCGGTAGGTCGAAAAACAGTTTGAAATAATAATCGGGCAAGGAGGTGATATCACGTTACAAAAAGTTGTCAGCAGATTTGACTCGTGAAATATTATACTCTCTGCGGTTGTGTGTGGTACTTGTGTTACAGATTCGGATACATTCTTTTGTCCGAAGACTATTTTGGAGAAAGGAATCCGCCTTGCAATGCCGAAGACAATCTGCGCGTCGGACACCTCATCATTGAAGCCTGGTTCAGGGGCTACTGAGGGAGTCCTGGACTAAGGGGTCCTTGGGCGTCCGACCTGTTAGCCATGGGCCGGACTGATGGGCTGTGAAGATACAAAGACCGAAGGCTCCACCCATGTTCGAATGGGACTCTCCTTGGTGTGGAAGGCAAGCTTGGCGGCCAAATATGAAGATTCCTTTCATTGTAACCGACTTTACGTAAACCTAGATCCCTCCGGTGTCTATATAAACCGAAGGGCTAGATCCTTAGAGAAGGATAGAACAATCATAATTAGACATGCTAGACTTCTAGGGTTTTAGCCATTACGATCTCGTGGTAGATCAACTCTTGTAACCCCCATACTCATCAATATTATTCTAGCAGGACGTAGGGTTTTATCTCCATCGAGAGGGCCCGAACCGAGGTAAACATTGTGTTCCCTGTCTCCTGTTACCATCAACCTTAGACACACAGTTTGGGACCCCCTACCTGAGATCCGCCGGTTTTGACACCGACAAGGGGGGCTGCCTTTCACAACCCATGCAAGGCTCATCTCTTTTGCTCTACATGTTCAGTTCCATTGTGTACAATAACTGACATGCATAGGAATAACAAACGGTGAGATTATGTAAGGAGTGCATGCAGAAATCTAGAGTGATGGTAGCAACCTATGGGTAGACCCAAAACCAATGATAGCAGGCAGATAATGGCTTCAGTTAAAAAATACAGATAATGGCTTCTTTACTGTTTGTTTCCCACCCAACATGAAACTCATAGTAGGCACTAGAGATTAACTAGATAGTAGATAGATACGATTGATTGCGGCCCTGATATGTACCCCACAACCATTTAAAAACTCAAGTTCGACTATTAGTTTGGAGCTGACTAAGAGTCTAATAAGTGAAGAGGGCAACAAAGTATCATGTAATATTAAGTGATGCATAATGTAAGAAGACACGAAAGAGTGCGACCTCTCTTGCGGACCCGTGTAGTCCTCAAGGTCATCTGCTCGGTTGATGATGGTAATCCAGTTCTTGTGGCTGTCGGCGACGGTGTCGGGGATATACCCCGTGTCGTAAACCGGCTGGAAGTATAAACCGGCCGGACTGGATGACTCACTGGTAACCCGCCCGGAGCTTGGCGGTTCACGGGCTACCCGCCCGGTCTTGGCGGTTCATTAGTAACCCGGCGGGCGGGTCAGATGGATGATGAGGCCCATGGCCCAAAAGGCCGGTTCACGTTTAATGGTGGGCCGGTTTATGAGAAAAGCACAAGGAATATTCCCTTACAAAGGAGGCAAGACTAGGACTCCACTTGTAATAGGGTAATCCTACTCCTAATAGGACTAATCATGTAAACCGCCCCTTCAACATATATAAGGAGGGGCAGGGCACCCCAAGAGGGACAAGATTGACAAGTTCCACAAGTTGGACAAGTTAGGTTTAGACAATAGCTCTTGAGATAGAACACTCTTGTAACCGTGATCATCATCATCAAGATCAATGAAGCAGGATGTAGGCTTTTACCTCCACCGTGAGGGGCCGAACCTGGGTAAAACATCGCGTCTCTCATCCCGCTCAACCCCTCTCAAGCTACCACATAGATGCGTTGGCCTCGCGACTAAGTCCTGACATTAAGGACATCTGCCGTGACAATTCCACGACAGTTGGCGCCCACCGTGGGGCCTGCGCACGATGGTGTTTGAGTTCTTGGAGGGATTTTTTCCAAGGTTTCAAGAAGCTCGCAATTGGCCGGATGAAGAAGTATGAGTTTTGATTTCAAAACAAATTAGGGATTGGATTTTCTGCTGTGCGCCTCCGACGGAACGTGATTCGTCGGATCTGAAGTTAAAGTCAACTTTGCTGCATGGACTGATGACGCTGAATAAACCAGCGTGGGACAGCGCGGACATCTTGAACCGTCGTGCACGTCGCTGCAGATCGAGAAGGATCGCGTGTATCATCGCACATGTTGCTAGGTGATCCGTCGAATTCGACTTCACTGTTTTGCCTCCACACATGACCGGGTGATCCGTCCGGATTAGTTATCAATCATGACGTCCAGATCGAGAAGGACGCTGAATAAAACGGAGTCAGCAAGGGGACGAGACTAGTCCAGTCAAGTTACTGTGCAGAATCGGTCCACCACTCAGAATCGTCCCTGCCATAACCCGTCGCTCCTCCGCAAGCCGTCCGACGGGTCATCCCCACCTTCTGCTGAGTTGTGTGCCCGGACGCCCACCGCTTTAACCGGCTCAGCACGCCTGAAACCTCACCTTCGTGGCATCATCGAACCTCCAAGCAGCTGAGGACTGCCGCCGCTTCACCTCGTTGCCAGGAGCTTACATCTGCTGCAAAAGCCGGCCCTGCCGTGTCCTTGGCCGCATGTTGAGCCAGCATGTCCTGCTGAACCATCATGGTCTTCCGCCGTCTTGTGGCCGAGCGCCTCGCTGTTTTTACTCGAAGTGCATGACTTTCCATCCGAATGCTGTTGTCCCTGTGCAAAGGAATCAAGTGGTAGTGCCAAGGAGTATTATTCCAAGCAATGAAGATACGCAAGCTTTAATTAGCTACTGTAGCTACGAGCAGATTGGGGGGAAACTATGCAACAGTGTACATGCATATAGTACGTCCAGTCTAACCTTCACCAAAGATGCATCGGATACAGTGTTCTGGCTTAACATCTCAGGACTCGTACCGGCAGCAGTGGTGGCGGATCAAAGACAGTGCCTAGCTTCCAGTCACTCCTACTCTACTTCGTCGGGGCTCTCTCGCTGCAGCCCAAGTCGCCACTGGCCGGTCAAAGTTGCCGCAAGTAAAAACGACCAGGTGGTATCCATCTAAAGTTTATTTTATGAAACATATTGTTTTTATCAAATAACAATTACTTGGCCTTGTAATATTTTTGCAGGACCGTTACGAAAAGGTGTCGCCTAAGGGGGCGCATCAACATCACTTTTTGCATTGGTGTTTGTCCGTGCTAGGATGCTCGACGGATATACGTGCAAGTCGCCGCCCCGATGCTCGGATTACATCCATTCGCACATGCTGCCGATTCGTGCATCTACACCGGTTAAACAACATCATGTTTGAATCGCCACACGCGCCGCTTTACAAACGCCATGAACGACTCGTCCATCTGCCCTCATGGCGGTTCACGCGTCCGCGCCGGCTTACAATGCCACGGCCGACTCATATGTTGTTCGGGCGAATCAGGTGATATCCCTCTAAGTATAATTTAGCACATATTGTTTTTGTCAGAGAGCAATTACTTTGGTCTTTGCATTTTATATGCAGGACAATTGGTCATTGCAAAACCGATGGCCGGATCATGGATATATAAATTGCGTAATTACTGTCATGTGCTAGCATATGACCGTGCCACAATGATCAAAGAATATGTGTGCAAGACGCCGCCCTTGTGGCCCGGACTACTTCGACTCACCGGGACCGCACCCGCGATTAACTCGCCCGTCCGTGCCGGTTTACAACACCGGTGAAGATTTTCCCCGTCCGCACCGGCTCACAACACCGCGGCTGACTCATCTATCGGAGCCGCCATTGATGCTGCGGTCGTCTTTGTTGTCCGTATCTCACGACCTGGTCTACATCAACATACCAGGCCGCACCTGTCTGCATGAGCTGTTTATTGGGTATGAGCAAGTCACAGCCTGGGTAGCCCGGTTTTCTTTCAAATTGGAAACAAATTATCATCAACCGCCATTTGCACTGGATGGTTCAATGGGCAGGCGCACAAGTCGCCGCCACTACAGTTTTGATTAAACTTCAAATATACAGTTGGAAGGAACCATTGGCCCAGTTGCTGACACGGCTCATATGGGATCATTTACAACCCGCTGCAGTTACCTCAAGCTTCTATGGATTCACATCGTGCTATCAATGCCAATGATATACAAGTTATGCCGGTTTACATCACGGTCAAATATGGAGAGTCTCAAGCCAACTCCTCAAGTCACCTTTGAGACTCGGGGGCTACGATGACATGACTCAGCGAATCTTGCCAGTTTCAGCAAATTTAAGAACCCCAGGATGATGAAGGGAAGGATAACCCGGTCCCGGAGGCTATTGTTATATTGATGAAAGTTTAAAGGCCGTTAGAAAATTTCCGGCTTAGAAAGTATATGACAGTTATAAAATCACGGCTCGATGAAGAAGTTCCGGGTCATCAGAAATGACTCAGGTTTACAATCCGGTTCAAGAAAAATCTATTCTCCTACAAAGCTCTGAAGCGCTCAAATACAGTTTAACAATGCCCGGTTCAAAAGGGAATTAACTTCTCGCAAGTTCGAGTTTAAAGGCTGTCAAAATAATTCTGGCTAAAAATAAAGATTTTGGTTTGAAATCCGGTTCAAGGGAAAGATATCTCCCACAAAGCTTTGAAGCTCTCAATATCCGGTTCAAGATCCCGGTTCAAGAAGAATTTATCTCTTGCAAAAAGTTAAAAATTGCCAAAGAGGACCTGCTGCCATGATATGCAGTTCAAACATGGGTATCCCGCCTTACTGGCCTGACATATTATTGATCACATGGGGGCTTCTGCTTCATAAAGCGGGGTCTCTGTTCTTTTACATCATGCGTGGTTACACGGAGCTGTTCTATCTTAAAGCAGCCTCCGGTTTACCCCTTGAAAATTTTATAAACATCACTTGGGGGCTTGGTCGTGTCCGAACCAATGCAATACCTCTTGATAGGCGAGAGCCACCAGATCACTTGGGGACTTGGTCACGTCTGAACCAGTCATGCCTCATGATCGGCCTAAGGCCACAGAATCACTTGGGGGCTTGGTCGAACCCGAACCATTGCCATGCCACTTGATCGGCATAAATGCCACGGTTTCATTTGGGGACCTGGCTGACTTGAACCATAGCTACACCTATCAGGAGCTTGGTCATGTTCGACCATGGTAACGCCATCTGATCAACTCAAATAAGCCTCTTTTTGCAAACGGTTTTGTCATTGCCTTTGCTTCACATTTTTCTTTGAAAGATATTTCTTTCTTTTTATTGTTTTTTTTAAACCGACAAATTCTTAAACCGGTTCAAACTGTCAATTACAAATTGATGGAACACGGTCAAATCTTAATCCAGAGACTATCTGCCCAGTTTGATTTTCTGTTACCATCCTATTATGGACTAAACCGGTGTTTATCAACCCGGCTCGGCTTTCAACTACAAGTTGTCAATACACGATCAAATTATAATCCGGAGACTATCAGCCCGGTCTGGTTTGACTACGAGTCGCCAGTATTATATATGGTTAAACCGGTGTTTATCACAACCCGGTACGGTTTTATCATAAACCGGCACAATATGAAAGGAGTTATCATTACACAAGATTGGGGTTATCACTCTTACTACAAAAGTTGGTAAAACCAACAATGTGATTCAATGTCATAGGTATGATGTATTTCATATTTGATTATTCTTAAGTGCAGCCTCGGTTATAAACCAAGGTTATATGTCAGGCATTATGACCCGTCCGGCGGTAAACTGCCAGGACACTTTAAACTTGTTGTATGCAGAAACAGGTTGATTAAAGTATGACGATAAATTATCCGGTGTTTATTAAACTGGCCTGGCTTTCGACTATAAGTCGCTAGTATATATTTGGATTGCGCCATTGGAATCATGCGCTTATAAATCATTGGGTTATATTATTCAAATATCCGAACTTGGCTGAATTTCCATTATGATGTTGAATGAATAAGGTTTTCATACCGGATTATGTTATCTTGAATAGCCAACATGGCTGGATTTTATTATGGTTATTAATAACAGGTATTATTGAGGTTTTCAAAGTCGCTTTAGCGCAATGGCTATTATATTGTCAATGGATATGGTTTATTTTACAATTGAAGGAATAGTCCCGAGTCGCTGCAGGCTCACGACCCGGCACTTGGGGGCTACATTATTCAACTTAAGATTATATCAAATATGCAAGTCTCATGTCCCTGCAAATATGCAAGTCTCATGTCGCTGCAAGCATGCACCATGACACTTGGGGGCTAATGCAAAGTCATTTTTTGCTCACCTTATTGAAGACCCGACTCATCACATTGTAATGAGCCGGCCCTTGGGGGCTACCAATTGCCTCTATCAACAATTTTAAGGTACAAAGCTTTTTTAGGGTCCACTGCTCAGTTGGTAAAGCACAAGGCTCTTAACCTTGTGGACGGGAATTCAAGCCCCATGATGGGGGTTACATCATATGATGTTATTGAAGAATATATCAAAATCCCAGCTCAATATTATCTTACTGAGCCGGCCCTTGGGGGCTACACGTTGCTGTTCAAAGTTTACAAGATTATATTTACAAAGTCCCTGCTCATTATTGCATAATGACCCGACCCTTGGGGGCTACACTGGTTGAAGTTTTTATGAGCATCAAGCAATTACAAGTCCCAGGTTGTTGCAAGCATGACAACCCGGCACTTGGGGGCTACATATGTGGAATACTCAATTCTGACTAGCGACTGGGATGAACAACATGGATTTCTTCAAAATTGGTAACATTTATATTGAAGCAAGTCTTAAGCCATCACTTTGTTCTGCTCAAGATTTGGGGGCTACAGGTATTATATTATTATCGAAGAAATATTTTCAAATTCTCTATTGAGCAAACCAAATTGACCCGGCGTCACCAATCATTATAACCCTATGGCTGCAACCCGGCGTCATCAATAATCATGAACCGGCGTTGTGAACCGGCGTTGGCAACAATCATAACCCAGCGTCTATCAACGGTCATAATCCGGGATCATCAGTTTTTATAACCCGGCCATTTTGGTAATGTTAAACCGGCAAGTTTTACATCTTCAAACCGGCTGAATATCAGATAAGTATTTCGAGACCCATATTTCTTAAACCGGCGCTTTGGGAGCTGAGTCAAAGGAGTTATTCTTCACAATATTTCTCGGTGACAAACCAATGTCGGCAAATTGATTATGAAGCTGGTCTGTTGACCCGGATTTCCCAGAAGGAGTAAATGACAAAGACTTAAGAATGATCAGGTACCGTTTTACAATTTTTTTAACCCGGAGCATAACCTGTCAAATTTGCTCTTGAGTTTATGTTGCAGATCAGTTTAACATGGATAAATCCAAATTAAACTGGGGGCTAATGTTGGGGATATACCCCGTGGCATAAACCGGCCGGAAGTATAAACCGGCCGGACTGGATGACTCACTGGTAACCCGCCCGGAGCTTGGCGGTTCACGGGCTACCCGCCCGGTCTTGGCGGTTCATTAGTAACCCGGCGGGCGGGTCAGATGGATGACGAGGCCCATGGCCCAGAAGGCCGGTTCACGTTTAATGGTGGGCCGTTTTATGAGAAAAGCAGAAGGAATATTCCCTTACAAAGGAGGCAAGACTAGGACTCCACTTGTAATAGAGTAATCCTAGTCCTAATAGGACTAGTCATGTAAACCGCCCATTCAACATATATAAGGAGGGGCAGGGCACCCCAAGAGGGACAAGATTGACAAGTTCCACAAGTTGGACAAGTTAGGTTTAGACAATAGCTCTCGAGATAGAACACTCTTGTAACCGTGATCATCATCATCAATATCAATGAAGCAGTATGTAGGCTTTTACCTCCACCGTGAGGGGCCGAACCTGGGTAAAACATCGCGTCTCTCGTCCTGCTCAACCCCTCTCAAGCTACCACATAGATGCGTTGGCCTCGCGACTAAGTCCTGACATTAAGGACATCTGCCGTGATAATTCCACGACAGGCGGGGAAGAATATCTGAGGCGGCGAAAGATAGTCTGGAGGTCGGATCCCTGCTGTGTTGTACCCTTCTGTCATTAGAGCAGCTGATCTGGGGTGGACGACAGCGCAACAGGAGTGGGACAAACCACACAAGGTTTTCTTTGACAACTATCTGTAAGAGAAGTAATTCTGTAAGGGCTCGTTTGAATTGGAGGATTCTAACAATGCAGGGATAGGAAATACACAGTAATAGGATAGGAATGCACGTGCAAAACCGAGAATTTAAAAACACAGGATTTGTGCCAATCTGGGTGTTTGGTTCACAAGAATTGGAAGATCACAGGATGCAAAGAAGCATGGTGAGATTAAGTCAAACCACAAGAAAATGTACGGTTATGATGCTATTATGCTACTATCTCTTAGTCTTGTGCTTCATGAATAGGAATTTGAAAAGGAGGACAAGTGGATATTAAAATTCCTATAGTTTTTCTTTCAAGGAGACACTAAGGGAACAAATCCTATAGTTTTACTTTGCAACATTACTTTGAACCAAATGCATGAATAGTAGTAGCATAGGAAACTTTCGAATTCCTATGTTTTTCCTTCAGTTTTCCTTTCAAGCACTGGCTATTCTAGTAGGCAGGCATGAGCAGGGAAAAGTCTACACTCAAACAATGTTTCTGTGCTACTTCTACTACTTTGGACCCAGGCCACTTCCCTACTAGCTCAACTCCCAGGCTCATCTACAAATGCACAGCTCAAACGCACAGAGATAATGATGGCATTCAAGAGAGTCCATCATGGATAGCTAAGTTGCCTGGTACCTCACTGCTTGTCATATAGTAGGGAAACTAATCGTATTTCACGTTACTACGTGTGCTCAGTGGACAATATATATAACATGTAGAGTAAAAAAGCGATGCAACAAGTGTACAACCTCTTTGGCGAAGCCATGTCGATGTCAGCGTGATGGGGTTGGTCGGTGAGGATGCTTCGGCTTATTTGGCTATCAGAGGAGGGGAAGAAGATCTTAGGCCTGTGGAGATGGAGCCCGGGGTACTGCTCCGCTGTGATGGAGGGTTTTGTCATTGGAGCAGCTCCGGTAAGTTGTATGACGGCGAGGCTGAAGTAGGACAAGAGAGACAACGTTAACCTGAGTGGAATTCTAATAGCATCTCCAATAGATGACGTAAAATACATAACCAAAAAGTGCTAGATGTAAATACATCAGCCGCTCATCTATGAACTTAACTTTCGAAACTGAATTTAACTGTTGAAACTGAATTTTGCTGTCGAAGCTGAATTATACTGTTGAAACTGAACGCACTAGTAGCAGAAAAGCAGTAGCAGCAGCAGCGCGTGTGAGAGCCGGTGTAGTTGGTCATGTCGCGGCATCTCGGGTAGCAGCTGTAGGGGCTCGAGGTGAGTAGGATCTGCTGGTCATGCAGCGGCGGCGTGCGCAAGAGTAGAGCAGCAGCAGCGCGCGCAAGAGTAGAGCAACAGTGCAAGCAAAAGCAAGAGCAAGAGCAGCAATGCAAGCAAGAGCAAGAGCAGACCAACAGGGGACCGAGAGCAAGAGCAGAGCTGCAACGCTAGTGAGAGCTAAAGCAGTAGCAGCTCCTACTAATGTGGACGTCGCCGCCGAGGGAGCGACGCCATGGAGGAAATGGCCAGCGACGCCGCCGTGGATGGAGCCATGCCATGTCGACTCGGGATCGAGCACCGGCAGCACCATGAGATCGAATCAAGAAGAAAATGTGGCGATTAGTGTACAACCTATTTGGTAGCGCCGATTAGGGCTCAGCTTCATCCGAGGAAACGATGATGATGATGTTGTTCCGGTGGTGCAGGTGAAGATGGCGGTGTGGGAATGGAGGTGGCGCGAAAGATGAGGGGAACGTCGGGGCAGCTCCTTGGAGGTGGTGGACGGGGTGGCTGAACCGGCGGGATGACGAGATCGACGACGGATCCTCATCCAATACGGTGGATGAGGGACATCAAGGTGTTGTTGTGGACGACGTCGTCGGGAAAGAGGCTCCGACTGGATGGTGGACGGAGGAGGGTGTGGGGCTTCACGGGTTTTCATGGCCTCGGTGCACGAATGGGGGGGGGGTGGACGGGATGGGAGTGGGGTACCATGGCTTAGGGACGCGCATGTCCAAAATGTGGGGTAAGTTACAAAAGTACCCCCACCGATTTGAGCTAGGCGGTTCTTTCAGTTCAGGGGTATCACTGGCACTTCGCGTGTCGGGATTTCGCAGGAGGTGGGAGTTTTCGCGCACGTTGTAATTTTGGGATAGCAAGGCGCAGGTTGAGTTGGAGGGAGTTTTTGGAGCACAGTGAGACGAAGATATATCTTAAATATTTCGGGGTAACAAGGCGCGGGTTGAAATTCTCGGACAAGCCTAACATGTACTGTACCAAATCAATTCGCACTTCCGTCGACAAAAAAACAAAAACAAATCAATTCACACCACACAAGAGAGTCTAGTCCCGTGCACTGTACCAAATCAATTTGCACTGCAAATTCTATTCAAAACTTTGAATTCATGTTATATTCAATTAAAATATTTCGCTACGTGTATAATGCATGCAACCTGCTACTCAAATGAATGTTTTAGTGCATTCCAAATGTATATACCACCGCTTCAATATGAACTAAATTTGAATTCATTTCTCTATTTGAATAAGATCTACAATCATGATGTGAAGTCAAACCATTCGAATTCATTTATCTATTTTAATAAGATCTACAATCATCATTATTGTCAAGTTAAACCATCGTTTGTGTATTATCTTCACAGCACACAACATGATTACTGTCGAGTTAGATATGAACTATGTGTACTATATGAACTCAAAGTCGATTTTTTGAATCCACTTTATGTTGATTTCAAATCATCGTACATTTCAAGCTCTAGCTAGATCTTCATAATCTAAACCATGTCTCGTATGTATAATGTGTTTATCACATAATGTATGGTGCCCCGCCCCCTACGCCAACACGTATTTAGATGTGAGTTGCAAACACCACACATTACCCCAAATTCAAATAAAATGTGAGATTGTTCGATATATAGTATTGTTTAGAATGTTTGATATTTAGTTGTAAGCTACAAACGCCACACATTTTATCACATATTCAAATAAAATGTGAGATTGTTCGATGTATAGTATGATTTAGATTGTTCGATATTTAGCTGTGAGTTGCAAACACCATGCATTATCACATTATGGTATAACATGTGCAAAACCACAGCATGCGTATCACTGCTATATTCATGCATGCATATGTTTATAACACTATGATCTCCTATTCAAATATATGAATCCACTTGCATATCAAATTATGATCTTTGTTAGTCTCTTACACCCGCACAATCCTCTAACCTTTGTAGCTAGCACTAACTTTCTCTCGCGCATGCACACGCCCTCCTCGCCCTCCCCCTCCCTCAGCATTCTATCCGTCGCGCACATTCATTTTTTTCTTTAGGTCACTCTCCCACAGTCCCCACAAATCCTTTCCGGCACACACTGATCGATAAACCTCTCCAACGATGTCGGCCGACAACATACACATGCACCTTCCATCTCCTCCTTTTTGGGTCCATGCCTTGTGTCTCTCATATGGTCCCACACACGTGTAAACTCTCGCCCCTCTTTTCATCGATATCACAATCGCACACTCCTCGCCCTATCTAGCCAGTAGCTAGGCCTCTCGCACCACCTCCTAGCTCCATTCTCTCTGTCTATCCGTCTCGCTGGGCCTTATTTGCCTCTAACAAATGGATGTACACTAACCGATCTCCTGTTATACATATAGCTAGCTAGGTCGTTATAACTCATTTTTTCCCACGCGTCGATCGATCCACCTCATTAATTATGTCTCTCCCTTCCTCCGACAAACAACAATTGATCTACCGATCTAGTTAGGTTTTCTTACCAAACACATGGTTCCCCTTCATCATCCATGCATGCGTCCCAACACATCTATCACGCACACGCACACACAAAAACACATCCCCACTATTATTGATAATATTGCAGTTCTACCCTCAGTTTGTTTAGTAGGCCTCTCTCACCATCTTCGAGAAGCAACTCCATCACCCATCCAGCACTCTACCCGTCTCCCTCCCTCCCTCTCCTCTCTCCTCTCTCTCTCTCTCTCTCTCTCTCTCTCTCTGTCCCAACCTATTTCCAATCCTCACTTATGTATGGATATCGACCGATTTCCCTCAAGACATAGTTGGGTCTCTCCTTCTCAACACATATATGAGTCATTCTACCTCTCTAGTTAGGTCTCTGCCTTCCCCTCCCCCCTCCCACACACACACCGATACATCGAGCGCTCTAGTTATGTCTCCCTGCCACACACAAACTTGCCCTGTGCCCTCTTTGACTTGCACACACACAATTTCGATGGCTCTCTTCACCGATCTCGCACCCACCCACTTGATCCTCTCTTTGACTCTATCGATATCTATGACCGCTCCCTCTCTTCTCATGGATCGCCCCCTCTATATATATATGATATAGATAGGCCTCTATTTTCACACACATGGCATGCGTCAACTTTTTATTGAGATATCATCGACACATATTCCCACAAATACATTCACGAAATCACCCCCAACAAAAAACACTCACGAACGCACACGCCATTTATCTAGGTTTGTATCTCTCTCACACACACCCACGTAGGTGGGGGACGTGCATGAAGAGGTGCACACACGGCACCCATACTCCCGTCTCTTTCGCAACCACACTCACGCGGGTACATGGTGGAGCTCATTTTTATACGAAAAGGCAGCCCACGTGGTAATTTAACACGTGTACTGGTTGTCCACTTGATGGAGGATCGTCTACCACGGGTGAACAAACAAATTGCGACTTGACACGTTATGTTAAAAAAGAGGCAAACCATGTGGGGCCTACCTTAGAGGCAATTCTCTATACACTGGAGATGCTCTGTACGTATTACTTTTGATGTGTCCCGTCAACTCGCAAAATGAGGAGAAGCTTGCTTAGTACGTCGTCTCCCCCGCCCACGGGTGCGGTGGCTCGCAGGATGAGGTGAAGCTTGCTTACTACGCCTTACGCCCACTCCCTTGCCCACGCGCGTGGTGGCTCGTAGGTCGAAGAGAAAATTTTACTACTCCCTCCATTTACTCCTCGTCCCTACCTTGGTTAGAGAGATTATCATATTTTTGAAATATATGTCCTTTAGTAGATTTCAATATGAACTACTAGTACATACTACAAACACTGATGTATATAGACGTATTTTAGAGTGTAGACTCACTCATTTTGCTCCGTATTGAAACAGACATAATAGTATGTACTCTCCCTCGCCCCTTGACCCTCGCCCACGTGGTGGGCGTGCAGCAATTCATTCAGTCTCAGATAGCCAGAATGATATATACTACAGTACCATCATTGCTCGACTTCCCAAAGAGGCGAAGATCCAAGCACAAGGTTAATATTTTGGAGATGCCAAGCGCAAGGTTTATAGGAGAACGAGTAGTAGTAGTAGTAGTACATACCAGTGGTACATACTGTATGAGGAAGAAGGCAACAAGATGTATGTTTTGTGTGACAGTCTCTTCTTACAAGATGTGTTAGACCTAGTGGACCTCATTGTTGCAATGGGAGATGGCACGATTCAGAGTGGTGGGTAGTGGGCATAATTCGGAGCTGCTTAGTCTTAAACCCCATGAAGAAGTCCCATCGAAAGGAATAGTCATCCTCTACATTTGCTCCTATGTAAAATAAGTAAATGAGATAAAAAGAGAAAGAGACAAAGTAAAAATAACTCACCAACCTTAGATCCAGCCCTATTGTATCAGTGAATGATATTCCTACGTCGTGATTGACATGGCTATATTATTAACCATGCTATGGAGGTAGAAGCGGATTTTTATTTATTCACGGAGGTAGCAGCAGATGGCACTACAAAAAAAGACACATCCGTGACATTTTGGGCTGAACGAATTTTTTTTCTGTCATACATATGACACTTCTATGACGATAATTGTGACAAAACCCGGTATCATCATAGATGTGGTGGGATCCTACTTCTATGACAAAAAATCATGACATAAAATGGGCTTTTTGTCCTGGGCGGGCCGGAGACGCAGCTACATGACATTCTTTGGGCCGTCCATGACAGAAAAAACCATGGTAGAAGCGAGGGGGAGGAAAATTTCGGGGAGTTCCCGGTTACGGTGGGAGGTCGGGGGCCGAGCGATGCGCGTTTCGCTCGTACACGTACGCGCGTGTGTGCGAGGCGTTGGCTCTAACTGAACCCGAGCGAGGCATTGGGCTCTAACTAAACCCGAGCGATTGCATTGCAGGCTATACGTTACTGAACCCGAGTGATCGATCGATGGCTGTTAACTGAACCCGATCGAGCGATTCCTTCGCTACTGATGCTAACTGAAGCCGGGAT
>NC_057797.1:612187941-612188239 GCF_018294505.1 Triticum aestivum
ATGAACAGTGAGCGTTGCGAGGGGTTTGGATGAATAGTGAGCGATGGCGTTGCCTCTAGATAAACAAGACCCCGTGGTGTGGTGGAGGGCTGGATGAATAGTAGACGGTGGAGGGGTGCCCGTGGAGGGGTGGTTGAATAGGACCCCGTGGTGTGGAGGGCTGGATGAACAGTAGACGATGGAGGGGTGGTTGAACAGTAGCCGGTGGAGTAGCGCGCGATGGAGGCTGGATGAACAGGAGCCCGTGGAGGCTGGAGGAGGTCGACAGTGGAGATGAACAGTATCCCGTGGAGTCCCG
>NC_057797.1:612494829-612599731 GCF_018294505.1 Triticum aestivum
GCCCCCTACCTCGTGGCTTCCCTGTTGGTTGCTTGACGTAGGGTCCAAGTCTCCTGGATCTTGTTCGTTCCAAAAATCACGTTCCCGAAGGTTTCATTCCTTTTGGACTCCGTTTCATATTCCTTTTCTTCGAAACCCTAAAATAGGCAAAAAAACAGCAATTCTGGGCTGGGCCTCCGGTTAGTAGGTTAGTCCCAAAAATTATATAAAAGTGTATAATAAAGCTCAATAATGTCCAAACAGAATATAATATAGCATGGAACAATAAAAAATTATAGATACATTGGAGACGTATCAATCTCTTAGCCATGTGCGGTGCCCCCCTCCACCATAATCCACCTCGATCATATCGTAGCGGTGCTTAGGCGAAGCCCTGCGTCGGTAGCATCATCATCACCTTCACCACGCCGTCGTGCTGACGAAACTCTCCTGTGAAGCTTTGCTGGATCGGAGCTCGCGGATGTCATCGAGTTGAACGTGTGCATAACTCGAAGGTCCCGTGCGTTCGGTACTTGGATCGGTTGGATCATGAAGACATACGACTACATCAACCGTGTTGTGCTAACGCTTCCGCATTTGGTCTACGAGGGTACGTGGACACACTCTTCCCTCTCGTTGCTATGCATCACCATGATCCTGTGTGTGCGTAGGGAAATTTTTGAAATTACTACGTTCCCCAACAGTGGCATCCGAGCCAGGTTATTGCGTAGATGTTATATGCACGAGTAGAACACAAGTGAGTTGTGTGCGATACAAGTCATACTGCTTACCAGCATGTCATACTTTGGTTCGGCGGTATTGTTGGATGAAGCGGCCCGGACCGACATTACGCGTACGCTTACGCGAGACTGGTTCTAGCGACGTGCTTTGCACACAGGTGGCCGGTGGGTGTCCGTTTCTCCAACTTTGGTTGAACCAAGTGTGGCTACGCCCGGTCCTTGCGAAGGTTAAAATAGCACTAACTTGACGAACTATCGTTGTGGTTTTGATGCGTAGGTAAGAACAGTTCTTGCTCGGCCCGTAACAGCCACGTAAAACTTGCAACAACAAAGTAGAGGACGTCTAACTTGTTTTTGCAGGGCATGTTGTGATGTGATATGGTCAAGACATGATGCTATACTTATCGTATGAGATGATCATGTTTTGTAACGAAGTTATCGGCAACTGGCAGGAGCCATATTGTTGTCACTTTATTGTATGCAATGCAATCGCCTTGTAACTGCTTTACTTTATCACTAAGCGGTAGCGATAGTTGTAGAAGCAATATTTGGCGAGACAACAACGATGCTATGATGGAGATCAAGGTGTCGCGCCGGTGACGATGGTGATCATGACGGTGCTTCAGAGATGGAGATCAAAGGCACAAGATGATGATGATGGCCATATCATATCACTTATATTGATTGCATGTGATGTTTATCCTTTATGCATCTCATTATGCTTTGTTTGACAGTAGCATTATAAGATGATCTCTCACTAAATTTCAAGGTAAAAGTGTTCTCCCTGAGTATGAACCGTTGCCAAAGTTCGTTGTGCCGAGACACCACGTGATGATCGGGTGTGATAAGCTCAATGTTCATCTACAACGGGTGTAAGACAGTTTTACACACGTAGAATACTCGAGTTAAACTTGACGAGCCTAGCATATGCAGATATGGCCTCGGAACACTGAGACCAAAAGGTCGAGCGTGAATCATATAGTAGATATGATCAACATAGTGATGTTCACCATTGAAAACTACTCCATTTCACGTGATGATCGGTTATGGTTTAGTTGATATGGATCACGTGATCACTTAGATGATTAGAGGGATGTCTATCTAAGTGGGAGTTCTTAAGTAATATGATTAATTGAACTTAAATTTATCATGAACTTAGTACCTGATAGTATTTTGCTTGTCTATGCTATTGTAGATAGATGGCCCGTGTTGTTGTTCCGTTGAATTTTAATGTGTTCCTTGAGAAAGCAAAGTTGAAAGATGATGGTAGCAATTACATGGACTGGGTCCGTAACTTGAGGATTATCCTCATTGCTGCACAGAAGAATTATGTTCTGGAAGCACCGCTGGGTGCCAGGCCTGCTGCAGATGCTGCTGATGACATTAAGAACATCTGGCAGAGTAAAGCTAATGACTACTCGATAGTTTAGTGTGCCATGCTTTACGGCTTAGAACCGGGACTTCAACGATGTTTTAAACGTCATGGAGCATATGAGATGTTCCGGGAGTTGAAGTTAATATTTCAAGCAAATGCCCGGATTGCGAGATATGAAGTCTCCAATAAGTTATATAGCTGCAAGATGGAGGAGAATAGTTCTGTCAGTGAACATATACTCAAATTGTCTGGGTATCATAACCACTTGACTCAACTGGGAGTTAATCTTCCTATTGATTATGTCATTGACAGAGTTCTTCAATCACTGCCACCAAGCTACAAGAGCTTCGTGATGAACTATAATATGCAAGGGATGAATAAGACAATTCCCGAGGTCTTCGCAATGCTAAAGGCAGCGAAGGTAGAAATCAAGAAGGAGCATCAAGTGTTGATGGTCAACAAGACCACCAGTTTCAAGAAAAAAGGGTAAAGGGAAGAAGAAGGGGAACTTCAAGAAGAACAGCAAACAAGTTGCTGCTTAGGAGAAGAAACCCAAGTCTGGACCTAAGCCTGAGACTGAGTGCTTCTACTGCAAACATACTGGTCACTAGAAGCGGAACTGCCCCAAGTATTTGGCGGATAAGAAGGATGGCAAGGTGAACAAAGGTATATGTGATATACATGTTATTGATGTGTACCTTACCAGAGCTCGCAGTAGCACCTGGGTATTTGATACTGGTTCTGTTGCTAATATTTGTAACTCGAAACAGGGACTACGGATTAAGCGAAGACTGGCTAAGGATGAGGTGACGATGCGTGTGGGAAATGGTTCCAAAGTCAATGTGATCGCCGTCGGCACGCTACCTCTACATCTACCTTCGGGATTAGTTTTACACCTGAATAATTGTTATTTAGTGCCAGCGTTAAGCATGAACATTATATCTGGATCTTGTTTGATGCTGGTTATTCATTTAAATCTGAGAATAATGGTTATTCTATTTATATGAGTAACATATTTTATGGTCATGCACCCTTGAAGAGTGGTCTATTTGTGTTAAACCTCGATAGTAGTGACACACATATTCATAATGTTGAAGCCAAAAGATGCAGAGTTGATAATGATAGTGCAACTTATTTCTGGCATTGCCGTTTAGGTCATATTGGTGCAAAGCACATGAAGAAACTCCATACTGATGGACTTCTAGAATCACTTGAATATGAATCACTTGGTACTTGCGGACCATGCCTCATGGGCAAGATGACTAAAACTCCGTTCTCCGGAACAATGGAGCGAGCAATAGACTTGTTGGAAATCATACATACTGATGTATGTGGTCCGATGAATATTGAGGCTCGCGGCGGGTATCGTTATTTTCTCACCTTCACAGATGATTTAAGCAGATATGGGTATATCTACTTAATGAAACATAAGTCTAAAACATTTGAAAAGTTCAAAGAATTTCAGAGTGAAGTGGAAAATCATCGTAACAAGAAAATAGAGTTTCTATGATCTAATCGTGGAGGAGAATATTTGAGTTACGAGTTTGGTCTACATTTGAAACAATGCAGAATAGTTTCGCAACTCACGCCACCTGGAACACCACAGCGTAATGGTGTGTCCGAACGTCATAATCGTACTTTACTAGATATGGTCTATGATGTCTCTTACTGATTTACCGCTATCATTTTGGGGTTATGCTTTAGAGATGGCTGCATTCACGTTAAATAGGGCACCATCAAAATCCGTTGAGACGACGCCTTATGAACTATGGTTTGGCAAGAAACCAAAGTTGTCATTTCTTAAAGTTTGGGGCTGCTATGCTTATGTGAAAAAACTTCAACCTGATAAGCTCGAACCCAAATCGGAGAAATGTGTCTTCATAGGATACCCAAAGGAAATTGTTGGGTACACCTTCTATCACAGATCCGAAGGCAAGACATTCATTGCTAAGAATGGATGCTTTCTAGAGAAGGAGTTTCTCTCAGAAGAAGTGAGTGGGAGGAAAGTAGAACTTGATGAGGTAATTGTACCTGCTCCCTTATTGGAAAGTAGTTCATCACAGAAACCGGTTCCTGCGACACCTACACCAATTAGTGAGGAAGCCAATGATGATGATCATGAAACTTCAGATCAAGTTACTACTGAACCTCGTAGGTCAACTAGAGCAAGATCCGCACCAGAGTGGTACAGTAATCCTGTTCTGGAGGTCATGTTACTTGACCATGACGAACCTACGAACTATGAGGAAGCGATGATGAGCCCAGGTTCCGCAAAATGGCTTGAGGCCATGAAATCTGAGATGGGATACATGTATGAGAACAAAGTATGGACTTTGGTTGACTTGCTCGATGATCGGCAAGCCATCGAGAATAAATGGATCTTCAAGAAGAAGACAGACGCTGATGGTAATGTTACTGTCTACAAAGCTCGACTTGTTGCAAAAGGTTTTCGACAAGTTCAAGGAGTTGACTACGATGAGACCTTCTCACCCGTAGGCGATGCTTAAGTCCGTCCGAATCATGTTAGCTATTACCGCATTTTATGATTATGAAATTTGGCAAATGGATGTAAATACTGGATTCCTGAATGGATTTCTGGAAGAAGAGTTGTATATGATGCAACCTGAAGGTTTTATCGATGCAAAAGGTGCTACCAAAGTGTGCAAGCTCCAGCAATCCATTTATGGACTGGCGCAAGCCTCTCGGAGTTGGAATAAACGTTTTGATAGTGTGATCAAAGCATATGGTTTTATACAGACTTTTGGAGAAGCCTGTATTTACAAGAAAGTGAGTGGGAGCTCTGTAGCATTTCTAATATTATATGTGGATGACATATTGTTGATTGGAAATGATATAGAATTTCTGGATAGCATAAAAGGATACTTGAATAAGAGTTTTTCAATGAAAGACCTCGGTGAAGCTGCTTACATATTGGGCATCAAGATCTATAGAGATAGATCAAGACGCTTAATTAGACTTTCACAAAGCACATACCTTGACAAAGTTTTGAAGAAGTTCAAAATGGATCAGGCAAAGAAAGGGTTCTTGCCTGTGTTACAAGGTGTGAAGTTGAGTAAGACTCAATGCCCGACCACTGCAGAAGATAGAGAGAAAATGAATGACGTTTCTTATGCTTCAGCCATAGGCTCTATCATGTATGCAATGCTATGTACCAGACCTGATGTGTGCCTTGCTATTAGTTTAGCAGGGAGGTACCAAAATAATCCAGGAGTGGATCACTGGACAGCAGTCAAGAACATCCTGAAGTACCTGAAAAGGACTAAGGATATGTTTCTCATTTATGGAGGTGAAAAAGAGCTCATCGTAAATGGTTACGTTGATGCAAGCTTTGACACTGATCCGTACGATTCTAAATCGCAAACCGGATACGTGTTTATATTGAACGGTGGAGCTGTCAGTTGGAGCAGTTCTAAACAGAACGTCGTGGAGGGATCTGCATGTGAAGCAGAGTACATTGCTGCTTCAGAAGCAGCAAATGAAGGAGTCTGGATGAAGGATTTCATATCCGATCTAGTTGTCATACCTAGTGCATCGAGTCCAATGAAAAATCTTTTGTGACAATACTGGTGCAATTGCCTTGGCAAAGGAATCCAGATTTCACAAAAGAACCAAGAACATCAAGAGACGCCTCAACTCCATCCGGGATCAAGTCCAGGTGGGAGACATAGAGATTTGCAAGATACATATGGATCTGGATGTTGCAGACCCGTTGACTAAGCCTCTTCCACGAGCAAAACATGATCAACACCACAGCTCCATGGGTGTTAGAATCATTACTGTGTAATCTAGATTATTGACTCTAGTGCAAGTGGGAGACTGAAGGAAACATGCCCTAGAGGCAATAATAAAGTTATTATTTATTTCCTTATATCACGATAAATGTTTATTATTCATGCTAGAATTGTATTAACCGGAAACATGATACATGTGCGAATACATAGACAAACAGAGTGTCACTAGTATGCCTCTACTTGACTAGCTCGTTGATCAAAGATGGTTATGTTTCCTAGCCATAGACATGATTTGTCATTTGATTAATGTGATCACATCATTAGGAGAATGATGTGATTGACTTAACCCATTCCGTTAGCTTAGCACTTGATCGTTTAGTATGCTGCTATTGCTTTCTTCGTGACTTATACATGTTCCTATGACTATGAGATTATGCAAATCCCATTTACCGGAGGAACACTTTGTGTGCTACCAAACGTCACAACATAACTAGGTGATTATAAAGGTACTCTACATGTGTCTCCGAAGGTACTTGTTGAGTTGGTGTATTTCAAGATTAGGATTTGTCACTCCGATTGTCGGAGAGGTATCTCTGGGCCCACTCAGTAATGCACATCACTATAAGCCTTGCAAGCATTGTAACTAATGAGTTACTTGCGGGATGATGTATTACGGAATGAGTAAAGAGACTTGCCAGTAACGAGATTGAGCTAGGTATTGAGATACCGACGATCGAATCTCAGGCAAGTAACATACCGATGACAAAGGGAACAACGTATGTTGTTATGCGGTTTGACCGATAAAGATCTTCGTAGAATATGTGGGAGCCAATATGAGCATCTAGGTTCCGCTATTGGTTATTGACCGGAGATGTGTCTCGTTCATGTCTACATAGTTCTCGAACCCGTTGGGTCCGCACGCTTAAAGTTCGGTGACGATCGGTATTATGAGTTTTTGTGTTTTGATGTACTGAAGGTAGTTCGGAGTCCCGGATATGATCATGGACATGACGAGGAGTCTCTAAATGGTCGAGACATAAAGATCGATATATTGGATGACTATATTCGAACATCGGAAGTGTTCCGGGTGATTTCGGAGAAAACCGGAGTGTCGGAGGGTTACCGGAACCCCCCCGGGAGAAATAATGGACCTTAGCGGAGAGAGAGAGAGAGAGGGCTGGCCTAGGGCAGGCCGCGCGCCCCTCCCCCTCTGGTCCGAATTGGACTAGGAGAGTGATACTTATGTCACAATACTTATGCCTATTCTCTTTTATATCAATATTTATTGCATTGTGGGCTGTTATTACACATTATGTCACAATATTTATGCCTATTCTCTCTTATTTTACAAGGTTTACATAAAGAGGGAGAATGCCGACAACTGGGATTCTGGGCTGGATAAGGAGCAAATATTAGAGACCTATTCTGCACAGCTCCAAAAGTCCTGAAACTTCACGGAAGATGTTTTCCAAATATATAAAAAATACTGAGAGCAAGAACCTCACCAGGGGGGCCACACCCTGCCCACGAGGGTGGGGGGCGCGCCCTACCCCCCTCGGTGCGCCCCCTACCTTGTGGGCCCCCTGGTGGCCCTCCGGTGGCCATCTTCTGCTATATGGAATCTTTCGATGGAAAAAAATCAGAAGCCATCTTCTCGGACGAAACTCCGCCGCCATGAGGCGGAACCTTGGTGGAACCAATCTAGGGCTCTGGCGGAGCTGTTCTACCGGGGAAACTTCCCTCCCAGAGGGGGAAATCATTGCCATCATCATCACCAACGCTCCTCTCATCGGGAGAGGGCAATCTCCATCAACATCTTCATCAGCACCATCTCATCTCAAAACCCTAGTTCATCTCTTGTATCCAATTCTTATCTCCAAGTCCGGGATTGGTGCTAGTAGGTTGCTAGTAGTGTTAATTACTCCTTGTAGTTGATGCTAGTTGGTTTAATTGGTGGAAGATCATATGTTCAGATCCTATATGCATATTAATACCCCTCTGATTATGAACATGTTTATGCTTTGTGAGTAGTTACTTTTGTTCCTGAGGACATGGGAGAAGTCTTGCTATTAGTAGTCATGTGAATTTGGTATTTGTTCGATATTTTGATGAGATGTATGTTGTCTCTCCTCTAGTGGTGTTATGTGAACGTCGACTACATGACACTTCACCATTATTTGGGCCTAAAGGAAGGCATTGGGAAGTAATAAGTATATGATGGGTTGCTAGAGTGACAGAAGCTTAAACTCTAGTTTATGCGTTGCTTCATAAGGGGCTGATTTGGATCCATATGTTTCATGCTATGGTTAGGTTTACCTTAATACTTTTGTTGTATTTGCGGATGCTTGCAATAGAGGTTAATCATAAGTGGGACGCATGTCCAAGTAAGGGCAGCACCCAAGCACCGGTCCACCCACATACCAAATTATCAAAGTACCGAACGCGAATCATATGGATGTGATGAAAACTAGCTTGACGATATTCCCATGTGTCCTCAGGAGCACTTTACATCTTATAAGAGTTTGTCCAGGCTTGTCCTTTGCTACAAAAAGGATTGGTCCACCTTGCTGCACCTTATTTACTTTTGTTACTTGTTGCTCGTTACAAATTATCTTATCACAAAACTATCTGTTACCACTTATTTCAGTACTTGCAGAGAATACCTTGCTGGAAACCGCTTATCATTTCCTTCTGCTCCTCGTTGGGTTCGACACTCTTACTTATCAAAAGGACTACGATAGATCCCCTATACTTGTGGGTCATCAAGACTCTTTTCTGGTGCCGTTGCCGGGGTGTGAAGCGTCTTTGGTAGGTGGAATTTGGTAAGGAAAAATTTATATAGTGTGCTGAAATTTACTGTCACTTGTTACCATGGAAGGTAATCCTCTAAGGGGCTTGTTCGGGGTATCTTCACCCCGACCAGTAGAGCAAAGAGTTGCTCCTCAACCTACTGAACCTACTGAAAATGGAAATGAAAATGAAAATGCTTGCTTTGAAGTTCCTTCGGGTATGATAGAAAAACTGCTAGCTAATCCTTTTCTAGGAGATGGAACAAAACATCCCGATGAACATTTGATATATGTGGATCAAGTTTGTGGATTATTTAAGCTTGCAGGTGTACCCGGAGATGTTGTTAAGAAGAAGGTCTTCCCCTTATCTTTGAGGGGAGATGCATCGACATGGTATAGGCTATGTGATGATATGAGGTCTTGGAATTACAAACGATTGAAATTGGAATTTCATCAGAAGTTTTATCCTATGCATCTTGTTCATCGTGATCACAATTATATATATAGTTTTTGGCCTTGCGAAGGAGAAAGCATCGCTCAAGATTGGGGGAGGCTTAAATCAATGTTATATTCATGCCCCAATCATGAGCTCTCAAGAGAAATGATTATTCAAATTTTTTATGCTTAGCTTTCTGGTAACAATCGCACCATGCTTGATACTTCTTGTGCTGGCTCTTTTATGATGAAGACTATTGAATTCAAATGGGATTTATTGGAAAGAATTAAACGCAACTCTGAAGATTCGGACCTCGACAATGGTAAGGAGTCAGGTATGACACCTAGTTTTGATTGTGTTAAATCTTTTATGGATACCGATATTTTTCATAAATTTAGCACTAAATATGGACTTGACTCTGAGATAGTAGCTTCTTTCTGTGAATCTTTTGCTGCTTATGTTGATCTCCCCAAGGAGAAGTGGTTTAAATATCATCCTCCCATAGAAGTAAAAGTAGCTGCACCTATTAAAGTTGAAGAAAAGACAATTGATGTCTACTACACAACCTTCTTCTTGTAGACGTTGTTGGGCCTCCAAGTGCAGAGGTTTGTAGGACAGTAGCAAATTTCCCTCAAGTGGATGACCTAAGGTTTATCAATCCGTAGGAGGCGTAGGATGAAGATGGTCTCTCTCAAGCAACCCTGCAACCAAATAACAAAGAGTCTCTTGTGTCCCCAACACACCCAATACAATGGTAAATTGTATAGGTGCACTAGTTCGGTGAAGAGATGGTGATACAAGTGGTATATGGATAGTAGATAAAGGTTTTTGTAATCTGAAATTATAAAAACAGCAAGGTAACTAATGATAAAAGTGAGCACAAACGGTATTGCAATGCTAGGAAACAAGGCCTAGGGTTCATACTTTCGCTAGTGCAAGTCCTCTCAACAACAATAACATAATTGGATCACATAACTATCCCTCAACATGCAACAAAGAGTCACTCCAAAGTCACTAATAGCGGAGAACAAACGAAGAGATTATGGTAGGGTACAAAACCACCTCAAAGTTATTCTTTCCAATCAATCCGTTGGGCTATTCCTATAGGTGTCACAAACAGCCCTAGAGTTCGTACTAGAATAACACCTTAAGACACAAATCAACCAAAACCCTAATGTCACCTAGATACTCCAATGTCACCTCAAGTATCCGTGGGTATGATTATACGATATGCATCACACAATCTCAGATTCATCTATTCAACCAACACAAAGGACCTCAAAGAGTGCCCCAAAGTTCTACCGGAGAATCACGACGAAAACGTGTGCCAACCCCTATGCATAGGTTCATGGGCGGAACCCACAAGTTGATCACCAAAACATACATCAAGTTAATCACGTGATATCCCGTTGTCACCACAGATATTCACGGCAAGACATACATCAAGTGTTCTCAAATCTATAAAGACTCAATCCGATAAGATAACTTAAAAGGGGAAACTCAATTCATTACAAGAGAGTAGAGGGGGGAAGAAACATCATAGGATCCAAATAGAATAGCAAAGCTCGCGATACATCAAGATCGAATCATCTCAAGAACACGAGAGAGAGAGAGATCAAACACATAGCTACTGGTACATACCCTCAGCCCCGAGGGAGAACTACTCCCTCCTCGTCATGGAGAGCACCGGGATGATGAAGATGGCCACCGGAGAAGGATTGCCCCCTCTGGCAGGGTGCCGGAACGGGTCTAGATTGGCTTTCGGTGGCTACGGAGGCTTCTGGCGGCAGAACTCCTGATCTGGTGTGCTCACGGATATTTTTAGGGTATATGGAGATATATAGGCGGAAGAAGTACGTCAGGGGGGGCACGAGGGGCTCACGAGGGTGGAGGGAGCGCCCAGGGGGTGGGCGCGCCCCCCTGCCTCGTGACCTCCTCGCAGATCCCCCGACGTGAACTCCAAGTCTTCTGGGCTTCTTTCCTTCCAAAAATGAGTTCCGTGAAGTTTCAGGTCAATTGGACTCTGTTTGGTTTTCCTTTTCTTCGAAACCCTAAAACAGGGTAAAAAATAGAAACTGGCACTTGGCTCTGGGTTAATAGGTTAGTCCCAAAAATGATATAAAAGTGTATAATAAATCCCATAAACATTCAAAACAGTAAATAATATAGCATGGAGCAATCAAAAATTATAGATACGTTGGAGACGTATCAACTATCACTTATAATGATCCTATTGTTCCTACTTCTTATGTTGAGAAACCACCTTTCCCTGTTAGGATAAGGGATCATGCTAAAGCTTCAACTGTGGTTCGTAAAAGCAATATTAAAACATATACACCTCCTGAGCAAGTTAAAGTTGAACCTAATATTGCTATTGTTAAAGATCTCTTGTCTGATAATATAGATGAGCATGTTATTTATTTCTGTAATGAAACTGCTAGAATTGCTAAACCCCGTGATAAAGATAAACCTAGACCTGTGGTAGGCATGCCTATTATTTCTGTTAAAATAGGAGATCATTGTTATCATGACTTATGTGATATGGGTGCTAGTTCTAGTGCAATACCTTATTCCTTATACAAAGATGTTATGCATGATATTGCACCTGCTGAGATGGAAGATATTGATGTCACAATTAAACTTGCCAATAGAGATACTATTTCACCAATGGGAATTGTTAGAGATGTTGAAGTCTTGTGTGGGAAAACTAAATATCCTGCTGATTTTCTTGTTCTTGGTTCCCCACAAGATAGCTTTTGTCCCATTATATTTGGTAGACCCTTCTTAAATACTGTTAATGCTACCATAGATTGCAAAAGGGATGTTGTTACTATCGGTTTAGATGATATGACTCGTGAATTTAATTTTTCTAAATTTAGTAGACAACACCGTGAAGAAGAATTACCTAGTAAGGATGAAATTATTGGTCTTGCTTCTATTGCCATACCTCCTAGAGATCCTTTAGAACAATACTTGCTAGACCATGAAAATGATATGTTTATGAATGAAAGAAGGGAATTAGATGAAGTATTCTTTAAACAGGAACCTATTCTGAAAAATAATTTACCTGTTGAAATCCTAGGGGATCCTCCTCCACCCAAGGGTGATCCCCTGTTTGAGCTTAAACTGTTACCTGATACTCTTAGATATGCTTATCTTGATGAGAAAAAGATATATCCTGTTATTATTAGTGCTAACCTTTCAGAACATGAAGAAGAGAGATTATTGAAAACTCTGAAGAAGCACCGTGCTTGTTGGGGATATTACTACTGGATGTAAACCGGCCAGGAGTAGCCGGGTTAACTCCTTGAAGATTAGAATCCCATGAAGGTACAAGAATAATGATGCTTTACGAGGGCCCAAGGCCCAAAGGCAGGTTAAAGCCTGTAGATGTAAACCGACCTGGTCATGTAACTTGTATTGTAAGATAGGAAGGATAGAGACCGAACCGGACACATTTATGATCCGGCTTCAGGACTCTGTAACCCGGCGGGCGTCAACCTATGTATATAAAGGGACGACCCGACTGCGGTTTAGGGACGAACAACAACTCGAGAGCCAGACAAAGCGAATTCGCTCCCTGGCCTTCGAAACCCTAACAATACCAATCACAACTAGACGTAGGCTTTTACCTACCTTGAAGGGGCTGAACTAGTATAAAACTCCTCGTGTCCCCTTGTCTGGTTTAACCCCTTTAAGCCAACCCGTAGTGATGGCTCCACGACTAAGTCCTTTCACAAGGACATCTGCCGTGACAAACCCACGACAGTTGGCGCCCACTATGGGGCTATCGCATGATGGTTTTGAGTTCTTGAAGGGCAGCTTTGATGGACTTAGGGGGTACGCTGTGGGCCGGATGATGAAGAGTCGTCACGGCAAGCTCTACATCGACAATGCAGGATGGGGTCCCGAGACCGATTCAATTGAGTATGGGTACGGGGTCCCCTTCGGTGGGATTCACGTCTTCATCGCAAGATCGGCGAACCGGCCCTTGAGTCGGACATCTGCACCGACATCATCGAAACGGCTCGGTGTGCAAGTTCTTCGTCGGTTCAGCCCATGACAAGGCATGTTTTCATAGGTGTCGTCCATGGGGCGAGATACGAGGACGGGCCAGCGTCTGATGGAGAGACCGTGGTCTGTTCTGATGACGAATCTTCTGGAGAGACTGAATCGCTTTATTAGTTGCAGGACGGCCGGATTGATGGAGGATTCAAGGGCGACAGTATTCTGGATTCCCCTGATCTGCCAAACCGGGCCGCCATCTTCATGGCCGGCACACAATCAGCACCTCATTCATCAGCCGCCGCAGCAATACTCTCCGGTTCAACAACAGCCACACCAGCCGGGGCAGGAAGCTCTGCGCCGCCTCCAGTCCAAGTCCTGTCTAATTTGTTCGACGCTTTGGAAACATTGATGGCCGCAGAGGTGGATGCAGCGTCCAGGGATCAGCACAATGCGGAGATTGCAAAGGTGAAAGATCAGATAGCTTAGGCTAAAGCGGATCTGGCAACGGAGAACGCCAGGATGGCTGCAGAACGGGCGGAATTGGACGCACAGGCCTACCGGATTAGGCTGGATCAGAACGCTTCCGAGGAAGTCATGAGAAGAAGGTACCGATCGCGTCTCCCGTTGGTTTATGAGCCGCAAAATCTCTTCAACACACCAAGAGCAGGAGCTGGCAACCAACCCATACTAAACCGGGCGGAAGCACCGGGAACGGGAGAGCCGGTTCAGCCTCGCACGATGGACCCGCCTCGCCAGAACAACGTTGTGCCGCAGTATGTGCCAACACCTCTCGTGCATTATTCCAACCCGTTGGAAAATATTGTGGCCGCCGCTTCACGCCTGGCAGCCCTCCCAACCGACGGCGAGTCACTAGTGGCGATTGAAGCACGTCGGGCCAGAGATCTCCTTCAAACAGCGTTAAATCAACAGCAGGCATATTCACACAGTCGTGAGAGGATTCATTCCACTCCCCATCCAAGCCAAAGCTATAGCAGACACATTGAGGAGGAACGGTTGTGTCAAGTAGTGCACGTCGCCGAACTTCGCCGCGAGGAAACAACCCGGCAGGGGGAGGTGCTAATGCGCAGGATGTTGTGGACCATGGCCGCGCACATCGGGAGGCCGAGTTAGCTGCTCGACATAGAGCACGACAACATACTCTGGTTCACCCTACCACTTCAGTAGAGCCAGGTGCGGTATTCAGTTCCTTAGGGGTTCCGTGTCTCACCCCCGCTTTGCGTAATGTGAGACTACCCAAGGACTTCAAGGGACCTCGTAAGGTACCAAATTACACCGCCAATTTACAACCAGAGGCGTGGGTGGAAAGCTATGAGATGGCAATGGAGATGTTAGATGTGGATGAGGCAGTTTGTGCTAAATATTTCACCATGATGTTGGAAGGAACAGCTCGTACCTGGTTGAAGAGCTTACCAACCAACTCTGTCGGATCATGGGCTGAATTGAAGCACCGGTTTATCCAGAATTTCAAAGATACTTGTAAGCAGTCGATGTCAATTGTGGATTTGGCCGCTTGTGTCCAAGAGGAAGGGGAGTCCACGACCCATTGGGTCAAACGGGTCTCGGCAATCTTGCATTCATCAGATCGTATCAACGCAGACACCGCAGTGTTAACATTAGAGGGCAATTGTCGTTTCCTACGGCTCAAATAGAAGTTAGGAAGGCTCAAACGTCACTACAATGATATGTCAACGCTCATGGCCGCTTTGGTTAAATACGCCGATTCAGATAATACCAAGGACCCGGATTCAGAGGAGGACAAACCGAGGAAAGGGAAGAAGAATGGCAACGCCAAGGGTCAGCAGCATAATCCGGCGGGCCATGGGAACAGTGGTAAGCACAAGGTCGACAACAGCTTGGACTTTGTTGCTAACACCAATGCTCAGGAGAATGGCCAGCGCCGTAAGGGAAAGCAGCCCCAGAGGGGTGGAGGTTCAGGCCCCAATTTGGAGCGCCTGTTAAATCAGCCTTGTCCAAAGCATGGATCAAAGGAGAAGCCAGCATCGCATCTTTGGAAGGACTGTTATATCATGCAGGATTTCAAGAATTCCAATATGTTCCAGTGTGATAACGGCCCGCCCGGCGGTTCAGGAGGAGGTTTCCATGGGCCGGGTTACGGAGGTAGTGGTTCCGGTTTAGGGTTTCAAGGCAACCAAACTGGACACATCAATCAAGGGCACCAAGGCAACCAGGGAGGCTACAACCATCAGGGGAATCAGCAGCAACAACAGCAACAGTCGGGTTACCAGAGTAATCCCAAGCAGCTAAATAGCGGGCAATATCATGTCTTCACTACTAGTTTGTGTAAGCGTGATCAGAAGCTTCAGAAGAGGGCAGTAAACTCTATTGAACCGGCAGTGCCTCAGTATTTACGCTGGTCTGAGCAACCTATTTTGTGGAGTAGAGAGGATCACCCACCCCGGGTTGATAATCCGGGTCACTTGGCCCTGGTGGTAGCCCCTCAAGTTGGAGAATACAAGTTTACTAAAGTGCTCATGGATGGGGGAAGTAGTATCAACATTCTATATTATGATACATTCTGCCGTATGGGGTTGACAGATAAGAATCTTAAACCGTCAAATACGGTCTTTCATGGGGTGGTGCCTGGTAAGTCTGCATATCCTGTTGGCAAGATAGCCTTAGAGGTAGCTTTTGGAGATGATTATGATTCAAGGTCAGAAACATTGATGTTTGAGGTAGTAAAGATCAAAAGTCCGCACCACGCCTTGTTTGGGCGGCCGACTTATGCTAAATTCATGGCGAGGCCATGTTATGTTTATCTACAGCTTAAAATGCCAGGTCATAAGGGGACTATCACAGTACATGGAAGCAGAAAGATTGCTTTGGAGTGTGAGGAAGGTGATGCGGCTTATGCTGAGTTGGTTTGTGCCACGGAAGAGTTGAAATTCTATAAGGAGCAAGTTGATTCGGCAGATATGACCTCTTTGAAAAAGCCGACTACGGAACATGATCCAGCGTTGAAGTTCAAATCGGCTACAGATACTAAAATGATTGATTCCGGTCCTGGTGATTCATCCAAACAGTTCAACATCAGCGCTAAACTGGATCCCAAATAGGAAAGCGCGCTCATCGAGTTCAACCGTGAGAATCGGGACATCTTTGCATGGAAACCTTCTGACATGCCTGGTGTACCGAGGGAACTCGCTGAGCACACACTCAACATTGATCCTAAGTTTAAACCGGTCTGGCAGTTTCTCCGCCGCTTCAACAAAGAAAGGCGTAAGGCTATCGGTGAAGATGTAGCCCGTTTGTTGGCCGCAGGGTTTATTGTAGAGGTCTTTCATCCAGAGTGGTTGGCTAATCCGGTGCTGGTTCTTAAGAAAAACAACACTTGGCGTATGTGTGTGGATTACACAGATTTAAACAAGGCTTGCCCTGCAGACCCCTTTGCTCTTCCTCGCGTTGATCAGATAATTGATGCTACGAGAGGTTGTGACCGTTTGTGTTTTCTGGATGCTTATTCTGGTTATCATCAGATCAAAATGGTGGTTAAAGACCAGGAGAAGACAACTTTCATAACTCCCTTTGGAGCCTTCTGCTATGTCTCCATGCCCTTTGGGCTCAAGAGTGCCCAGACAACTTATCAGCGCTGCGTTCAGAATTGCCTTCATAAGCAAATTGGGCGCAATGTTCATGCATATGTGGATGATATTGTGATAAAATCCAGAAAGGAGGAAACACTGATAGATGATTTGAGAGAAACCTTTGACAACCTCCGGGCTTACAAGATGATGCTCAATCCGGAGAAGTGTGTCTTTGGTGTTCCAGCAGGCAAGCTCTTGGGTTTTCTGGTGTCAAACAGAGGCATTGAGGCTAATCCGGAGAAAATTTCAGCAATTACATCTTTGGCTAAATCAGCGTGTATCAATGACGTTCAACGTCTGGCCGGCCGGATTACAGCTTTGAGTCGGTTTATCAGTCACCTTGGAGAGAAGGCCATCCCTTTGTATCAGATGCTAAAGAAAACAGATAACTTTGTCTGGAGCGAGGCAGCTGATAAAGCGTTCGAGGATCTGAAGAGGCAGTTAGCTGAACCGCCCGTGCTTGCAGCACCGATCGATAAAGAGCCGTTATTGCTATATGTGGCTGCTAATGCCCGGGCGGCTAGCGTAGCTATTGTGGTAGAGCACAAGGAGCTCGACAAGGAATATCCGGTTCAACGGCCGGTTTATTATATCAGTGAAGTGCTCATTGAGTCGAAGCAGAGGTATCCACATTGGCAGAAACTGGTGTATGGAGTGTTTATGGCAAGTAGGAAGCTTAAACACTATTTTTAGGGCCATCCCATCACAGTGGTCAGTTTAGCTCCTCTGGGAGATATCATTCAAAACAGAGAAGCAACTGGCCGGATTGCCAAGTGGGCTATTGAGCTCGGGCCTCATGGGCTCAAATATATACCCCGCACAGCGATCAAATCCCAGGCACTCGTGGACTTCATTAATGATTGGACAGAGTTACAGGCACCTGAAGAGAAACCAGATAATACATATTGGACTATTCATTTTGATGGGTCCAGATAGTTGGAGGGCTCGGGGGCTGGGGTCATACTAACTTCCCCACGAGGTGACAAGTTTTGTTATGTCCTCCATTTAATGTTCCCTTATACTAACAATGCAGCTGAATATGAGGCCTTGCTCCACGGTCTTCGGAGGCTAAGGAGATGAACTTAAGCCGGGTTAAGTGCTTCGGCGATTCAAATCTGGTGGCTCAACATGTGTCTGACACTTGGGATTCTAAAGACCCACTCATGGCTGCATATCGGCGAGAGGTGGATACGGTGGCTGGTCACTTCAAGGGTTATCAAGTGGACCATATAGATCAACAAAAGAATGAAGCGACAGATGCTTTGAGTCGACTTGGTTCTCAGTGTAAACCGGTTCCACCAAATGTTTTTCTTGATGTATTGCATAATCCGTCAGTCAAGGTACCAATAGAAGAATAGTTGGCTATTCCTGATCCGGAGGCTCTCTTAGTGGCAGCTTTGCACGTCATACCGGATTGGACAATCCCATATATTGCTTACATGAACCGGGGCGAGTTACCAGACGATGAAACGCTGGCTCGACAGATAATCCGGCGTTCTAAGTCCATGACTATACTTAATGGGGAATTACATCGCTACAGTGTTTCAGGAGCAATTCAGCGTTGTGTTTCTCCTCAAGAGGGTTGTGAGATTTTACGAGAAATCCACGAACGGGATTGCAGTCATCACGCTGATTCAAAGTCTTTGGTTGCTAAAGCTTTTCGCCACGGTTTTTATTGGTTAACAACACATGCCGATGCGGAGGATTTGGTCAAAAGATGTGATGGCTGTCAAAAATTCGCACGTCGTGCTCACGTTCCGGCTCAGTAGTTGAGGATGATTCCAATAACTTGGCCGTTTGCAACTTGGGGGCTTGATATGGTTGGACCCTTCAAGCGGTCCAAGGACAAAAAGACCCACTTATTAATGGCAGTTGATAAATTCACAAAGTGGGTGGAAGCAGAGCCAGTCAGCAAGTGTGATGCGGCCACGGCGGTTCAATTCATCAAAAAGGTGATATTCTGGTTTGGTTTTCCACACAGCATTATAACTGATAATGGCACTAACCTGTTAAAAGGGGAGATGGAAGAATTTTGCCAACGTGAGCACATCCGGTTCGATCTAGCATCAGTGGCTCACCCCCAGTCTAATGGCCAAGCAGAGAGGGCAAATCAAGAAATTCTACGAGGTATCAAACCCAGGCTTATGGTTCCTTTAAAGCGGACACCGGGTTGTTGGGTTGAGGAGCTACCTTCTGTGTTATGGAGCATCAACACCACACCCAATAGGTCTACGGGTTACACACCTTCATGGTTTATGGAGCGGAGGCAGTTCTTCCTAGTGACATCCGTCATGACTCGCCCCGTGTGGCAGCCTATGTTGAAGCTGATAATGAGAAGGCACCTCAAGATTCTCTGGACCTGTTGGATGAAGAACGTGATCTTGCAGCAGCACGATCGGCGATTTATCAACAAGATCTCCGACGTTATCACAGCCGTCGGGTTAAAACTAGAACATTTCAAGAAGGCGGTTTGGTGCTCCGGCTCATCCAGGATCAGACTGATATGCACAAGTTATCCCCACCTTGGGAAGGACCCTTTGTGGTCAGCAAAAATCTGCACAACGAGTCTTACTACCTCATTGATGTTCGAGAGCACAAAGACTCACGTCAATCGGAGGAGGAGACCAATCGGCCATGGAACATAGCTCTTCTTCGACCTTACTATACCTGAAGCCATAGGCTCTTCATATGTACATATTTATGACAATGTATATATCATATAATAAATCGGAGCCTCCGTTACAAGTGGGGTATCTGTTCTTTTTACATCCCGTGTGTGCTTATAAGAGTTTACTGACAAAGCGGAATTTTTATTAATCCGGTATTAGCAGCTGCACGGATATATAGAAAATCACTAGGGGGCTTGGTCATATTTGAACTACAGCTACACCTCTTGATCGGTTTTGAAACAACGAAGGTATATCACTAGGGGGATCGGTTGTTACCACACCATAGCTACACCTCTTGGTAGGCATTTCAGCGGCGAAAGAAAAAAAATGTGGAGCCAAAGAGAGTGTTGCATAAAGCACAGACTCAAACATGGGCACACACTGAGCACAGCTCACAAAGTTACTTGGGGGCTCTTTTTTGCAAAGCAACAAAGAGTTTGAAAGGACCCTCATAATTGGCTATCAAGCCACGGCTTGGAAGCCTAGTGTATTCACCTAAAACCCCGGGTTAACCTGCCTTCATCAAGTAAGCCACTCCTGTCTAGGTAATCCTGGTATGACCCACCGAACGTTTGACATGTCAATCTTTTATAGACCCTGAACTTGTCAAAGTTAAAATGATGATTGGTTAATTGGAGGCCCATATTAAAAGGCTTTGTTATATGTTTTAACTCAGAGGCCTGGCAGCCCATGAAAAGCCTCGATTTGGAGCCTGGCAGCTCGTAAAAAGCCTTGCATATTTTTCCTTTTTTGAGTTTTATTTGCTGAAATTCATAAGTATCTTTTGATAACCCGGCGTCCTTGACCCGGCTTGCTTTTCAACTACAAGTTGTCGGCACATGATCAGTTATAAACCGGTGTTTATTGACCCGGTCTGGTTTGACTAAATCACCAGTGTTATAAAGAAAACCCGATAGTTATCCCGGTCCGGTTTACTATGTAGACCGGCATTATAAAGATGGGGTTATCAATGTTCCGGATTGGTATTAACACCTTTGCCATATACACCGTTGGTCAACCAATGAGGTATGTTATGCATATTACTTTTTATACAAACACTTCGATTATTCATCTATGCATTGTATACTTCTTGGACATCATGACCCGTCTAGCAGTAAACCACTAGATACTTTAAGTCATTGTACCCAGGAACACAATTCATCATGGGTTATGCATAAATATATCCCAAAAGGTGGCACAAGTTGTCACGAGGTATTACAAAACATGCTCGATGGCATGGAAAATAACAGAGTTTTGGCTATCCTATTACAAGAAGCTTTCAAAGCGGCTCCAATGGCATAATTGTTTTTCACAATATTGGCACGTAGTGGCTAATAAACCGGTGACCGATTTAGGACGCTTCGTCTGGATGGTTTGATGGTTGAGGGTCAGTTGGTGTGGGCACTTCTTCATCCCTCCCCAAATGCTGGAAATCAACCATCGACCAATCGATTCCAGTTAAAGCTTAAAATAATGTTTCTTCACGGATAAGATTGGAGGGTTTAATATTAGGAGCATAAGTGTGCTTACGAATCGGAGGCACAAGTTCTTCAACTTCATGGATGTCGGCCGGCTGTCTTTTCCCCTCAGCGTTGTAAAACGGTTGAAAATGGGACAAATCTGTATCATCGGCTAGTTTGCTGGCTGCTGGCCGCATCTGTTTGGTCAGTCGCCGGAGGTCATCATTGTCGAAGTTTGAACCGTCTTCCTTCACACCTGGGTATCCTTTAATGATATCCTCCGCTTCAAGGTCTGGAATCCAGGCTTTGGCTCGAGTAAGTGCGGTTAAAGCTGCTGCTCTGGCAGCTGCCTTCTTCAATTCGGCAATACGAGCTGGTAACATGGCCAGTTTCTCAAGTGTTTCTTTAATCAAAGTTGGGGCCGGTTTGTTGTAAGCTGTACAAATAGACCGCTGAGACCCAGAGTACAACTGTTCAACCAATGTATATGCCGCTTTGAGCTTCATCTGCATGTCTGTACCAAGATGAGCGATCCGAGTACTTGCGAAAGATTTTTATCAACGTTCTGGTCAGTGATAAGGTTCATTGACTTGCGCAAAACACATAAGCAGATACTTACCAAAGATAACAGAAGTCATAGCATTGATTTTCCATTTCAAACAGCTAGTTCATCTACAACTGGATTCAGGGCTGCCTCGGCGTCTTCAGCTCTTTTGGTTAACCCGGATTTTTTGGATTCCCAGTTAGCACGATCTTTGGTGAAAGTTTCCTTCAGCTTTTCCATTATGGCCAGGGCTTGGGTCAGCTCCTCTTTGACTTTTGCAGCTTCGGCTTGTTGTGACTTCACATTCTCTTGCAAGTCAGAGTTTCAGGCATCTTTGCTTCTCAGTTCATCCTGTAACGTTGAAGGTATATTAAACAAACATCATATATATGTGCTAAGTACAAAGCATATAACAAGTTATGCATTTTATACTTGGGGGCTAATGCCTATTTGCTCTAAAGTACTACATTTTATACAAGTATCCAGAACAATGCAAGCATTATCCTTGACACTTGGGGGCTAATGTGCGTTTGTTCTAAAAAGGATGTATGGATTAAAACCCGGATTAACTTGCCAAGTTACATTGGCCTTTGGGGGCTATGCTGCAGAAAGTTATATAATTATTAACAGATGAGTCTTGTCTCTTATTAGAGACTTGCCATTGTGAAGATCAATGATGAGAAACTTAAAGTGTTACAAAGACCCGATTTATGATTAATATCATAAAATGGCCCTTGGGGGCTACTTGGGATAGTGTTTCAGCTATAAATCAATAAACAAAGGGAGAGGAATTTACCTCATATCGCTCTTTCATCAAGTTCACCAAACCAGCCTCATAGTCCCGGTTTGAGTGCAGACGGTTCAAGAAGCCAGAGTGAAGCTCTTCAGCGTTAAGATGAGCATAGCGTGTTAAATCGCTGCTCCATTTGCCTTTTTCCCTAGCAGCTTGCTCTTCTTTGGCACTATGTTGAGCCAAAATGACAGGATGGCCAGGAGAGCGGTGGCCCGTTCCAGTAATAATAACATTGCCTCCTTGGCCTTCAGTGTGTTTGGCTGGTGACAATGGAGTTTCAGTATTTCTCATCGAACTAGCCCGGTTTGGCTCTGCCGGTTCAATGTCAGGTGCGGCAGGTTCAGCGTCTGCTGGTTCATTGGTGTTTTGGCCTTGAAGGGGCGGTTCATCAGAAGCGGCTTCAGGATGAGGGCCCTCCGGTTCATAAGTTTGTTCTGGTTCACCTCTGGGTTCTTCTTCGAAAGTGGTCGGGTCTTCGGGCGGATTGGTGACCTGACCTTTCTTGCTGGGTCTGGCTTTGGCCCTGCAAACAAAATATAAAGGATTAACATCTTATTCAAGTTCTGTGATGCATTGAAGGAAAAGGTTTTACAACTTACCCGGCCACAGTTTTCAGAGCAGGGAGCTGAGTTGCTGTCGACTCGCCAGATGATGAGGGAGGTGTCACCTGATAATTTGAATCGGACGGATTAAGAGGTTGTCTGAAATAACCTGCCTTTGGGTAAGAATGGTCAGGAGTAGGAGAGACCTCATACCGGCGCTTCCGAACCGGGGTATCAGGTAAACCAGCTAAAGTGACCTGTTGGCCACTGTGCCGGGTTGTCCGGCGAGCTTCATGCCGCTGAGTCTTCAAAATAAATGTTGGATCCAAGTGAGCAAGAGGATGAGAAAAGCTTACGTTCCAGACTGCTTGGCAGGTTTTTTGTGTTGGCATAGAGTCTGAACCGGAGGAAAGGGTAATTACCTCTACATCATCAGCTTGACTGCCGTCTGCGTCCTCCTGAGGAAGATCATTGTTAATGAGATGCATGAAAAGAGAGCCAAGTGAGTCAAGTTCTACCTCAACTTCCGGATCATCAGTCTCATCATCAAGCTCCATGTTGATCCGGTCAACCGTTTTCCGTTTTGACGTCCACTTGACGGCTTTGGTTTTGGGGCGAGATGGTTTGACCGCTTTATCCTCAGTTGGCTTTACCGCTTTTTCTGCGGTTTTTCGTTTCCAGAAGGGGTCATCACCCTATACATACATACACAGAAGAAGGATTACAGGTTGCACAAAGTAAAAATATTAAAAATGAAAAGGAAGTATAATACTTACAGCAGGCGGTTTGTTCTTGGTAAAGAAGGGATTGAAACCGGTTTGACTACAGACCAGTTCCGACTCATTCAAAATCTTTTTTACACCTTCAGTGACTTCTTCATCAGATAGTTGAAGGTTGCAATGGTGTTGAGGGTCTTCAACCTCACCGGTGTACTCACACATTAAACCGGGACGCCGGCTTAGAGGCAAGATGCTCCAAGATATCCAACAGCGCATGAAATCCACACCTATTAAACCATTGGCCATAAAGGCCCGGAGTTTGGCGAGTTGAGGGGCATATTTCGCCCTTTCTGCGGAGCTTAAGCGTTGCGGCATTAGATGAGTGTTGGAAAGCCGGTGATCACGAAAGCCTGGAAGGGGATTTACATCTTCAGGCGAAGTGTCTCTGCAATAAAACCAAGTTTGGTTCCATTCCTTTGGGTGGCTGTGCAATTTGGCATGAGGAAACTCAACTTCTTTCCGCTTTTGAATCGAGACACCACCAAGTTCAGTGTTGGGGCCATTTACAAATTCCGTGCGCTGGTTTAAGTGAAAGAAGTCCCGGAACAGTTCTGCAGTTGGTTCTTCCTGTAAGTACACTTCACAGAAGACCTGGAAGTTACATAGGTTGGATACTGAATTGGGCCCAATGTCTTGAGGATGAAGCTGGAAGTTGGCAAGCACATCCTAGTAAAACTTTGACCCTGGCGGATTGAAGCCACGGCTTATGTGATCAACAAAGACCAGCACCTCACCCTGCCTTGGGGTCGGAGGATTTTCTGTTCCTAGAACTCACCACTTAATTTCAGTCTTCTTAGGCAAAGAGCCAATGCTGACCATATCGTTCAACTGATCCTCGGTGACCCGGGAATGAGCCCAGTTGCAAGCGGTGAATTGTTTGGCCATTGCGAAACAAACAAGCTGAAAACGAAAGGCCGGTTTATAAATCACTCATGATGATATACAAGATACAATGGAGTAAGAGATATACTAATATGTGAAATGGCATAAACCGGAGATCAATGCAATAATGGATAAAAGGTAATACCAGGACAGGGGTATTCAGACATTATTAAACCGGAGTATAACTATGAAGGTAAAGGCTCCTCCGGTTTATCAAAGGACTAATGGTATGTGATAACTTGTTTTCTACAAAGGTAAACCGATTGCGGAAGGTACAGATCTAAGGCAAGTAAGGAAAAACAGGTTTCACAAGATTACTTGAAAATTTTAGATCTACCGTAAGACAGGAAAAACAAAAAGATTTAGACCTAAAAAAGGTTGGTCCCGAAGTGGTCCGCAAAGGTCCAGATCAGTTTTATGCGTATAAGGGTTTGTGGTGGTAGAAGAAGATAAGCCATTACATGGGACACATCAAGCTTGAAGTTTTTATCCATGGACTAAGGGGAAATAAGGAAGAACAGTGCCAGAGCCTTGATGAACTTCGATGAACAAGGAAACCCTAGGCAGATCTACAAAGGAGAAAGGAAAGGACTTACAGCGGCTGTTGAAGCAGCGGAGGTACGCAGCGGTTCTATGGTTCAGTCAGGTTGATGCAGCGGCCGACAATGAGGCAGAGGCAAAGCTCGATGACGGCGGCGGCGTTCGGGTGTAGAGGCATCGCGAGGAGGAAGAAGAAGAGAAGGAGACGAGGGTAAAAATGAGAAGGACCTATGTCCCTATTTATAAGGCGAAGCAATAAAGCGACAAGTGCGGGAATCGAGGAGCTCAAAAGTGGATAGTTAATAATGATGTCGCCTCGATGACTAGATATGCATTATTGAAGGTAATCCTCAGCTTCAACAAATAGATGACGTCAGGACGGTTTATCATGATCCTGGAGTATGACGTCACGACGGTTTATAAGATCAAGGTGAAGATGCAAATGGAGGAGTTTTTTCTAAGTGTTGAAGATTGACATGAACAAGTTCAAACCAATCTGGGGCCTAATGTTTGGGATATTACTACTGGATGTAAACCGGCCATGAGTAGCCGGGTTAACTCCTTGAAGATTAAAAGCCCATGAAGGTACAAGAATAATTACGCTTTACGAGGGCCCAAGGCCCAAAGGCGGGTTAAAGCATGTAGATGTAAACCGACCTGGTCATGTAACTTGTATTGTAAGATAGGAAGGATAGAGGCTGAACCGGACACGTTTATGATCCGGCTTCGGGACTCTGTAACCCGGCGGGCGTCAACCTATGTATATAAGGGACGACCCGGCAGCGGTTTAGGGACGAACACCAACTCGAGAGCCAGACAAAGCGAATTCGTTCCCTGGCCTTCGAAACCTAACAATACCAATCACAACTAGACATAGGCTTTTACCTTCCTTAAAGGGGCCGAACTAGTATAAAACTCCTCGTGTCCCCTTGTCCGGTTTAACCCCTTTAAGCCAACCCGTAGTGATGGCTCCACGACTAAGTCCTTTGACAAGGACATCTGCCATGACAAACCCACGACAGTGCTGCTATTGGGTATACTCTTGATGATCTTAAGGGCATTAGTCCCACTCTATGTCAACATAAAATTAATTTGGAAGAAGATGCTAAACCAGTTTGTGATCATCAACGCCGGCTGAATCCTAAAATGAAAGAAGTGGTAAGAAAGGAGATACTAAAGCTCCTTGAGGCGGGTATAATTTATCCCGTTGCTGATAGTCCGTGGGTAAGCCCTATTCATTGTGTCCCTAAGAAAGGAGGTATTACTGTTGTTCCTAATGATAAAGATGAATTGATCCATCAAAGAATTATTACAGGTTATAGGATGGTAATTGATTTCCGCAAATTAAATAAGGCTACTAAAAAAGATCATTACCCCTTACCTTTTATCGATCAAATGCTAGAAAGATTATCTAAACATACACATTTTTTCTTTCTAGATGGTTATTCTGGTTTCTCTCAAATACCTGTGTCAGCTAAAGATCAATCAAAGACTACTTTTACATGCCCTTTTGGTACTTCTGCTTATAGACGTAAGCCTTTTGGTTTATGTAATGCACCTGCTGCCTTTCAAAGATGCATGATGGCTATATTCTCTGACTTTTGTGAAAAGATTTGTGAGGTTTTCATGGACGACTTTTCCGTCTATGGATCTTCTTTTGATGATTGCTTGAGCAACCTTGATCGAGTTTCGCAGAGATGTGAAGAAACTAATCTTGTCTTGAATTGGGAAAAGTGCCACTTTATGGTTAATGAAGGTATTGTCTTGGGGCATAAAGTTTCTGAAAGAGGTATTGAAGTTGATAAAGTCAAGGTTGATGCTATTGAAAAGATGCCATGTCCCAAGGACGTCAAAGGTATAAGAAGTTTCCTTGGTCATGCCGGTTTTTATAGGAGGTTCATTAAGGACTTCTCAAAAATTTCTCGGCCTCTGACTAATTTATTACAAAAAGATATACCATTTGTCTTTGATGATGATTATGTAGAAGCATTTGAAATACTTAAGAAAGCATTGATTTCTGCACCTATTATTCAGCCACCTGATTGGAATTTACCCTTTGAAATTATGTGTGATGCTAGTGATTATGCTGTAGGTGCTATTCTAGGACAAAGAGTTGATAAGAAACTAAACGTTATTCAATATGCTAGTAAAACTCTAGACAATGCTCAAAGAAACTATGCTACTACTGAAAAAGAATTCTTAGCAGTTGTATTTGCTTGTGATAAGTTTAGACCTTATATTGTTGATTCTAAAGTAACTATTCACACTGATCATGCTACTATTAAATATCTTATGGAAAAGAAAGATGCTAAACCTAGACTTATTAGATGGGTTCTCTTGCTACAAGAATTTGATTTGCATATTGTTGATAGAAAAGGAGCTGAGAACCCCGTTGCACACAACTTGTCTAGGTTAGAAAATGTGCTTGATGACCCACTACCTATTGATGATAGCTTCCCTGATGAGCAATTAAATGTCATAAATGCCTCTCATACTGCTCCATGGTATGCTAATTATGCTAATTACATTGTTGCTAAGTTTATACCACCTAGTTTCACATACCAGCAAAAGAAAAAGTTCTTCTATGATTTGAGGCATTACTTTTGGGATGACCCACATCTTTATAAAGAAGGAGTAGATTGTGTTATTAGACATTGTGTACCTGAGCATGAACAGGAACATATCCTACGCAAGTGTCACTCCGAAGCTTATGGAGGACACCATGCTGGAGATAGAACTGCACATAAGGTACTGCAATCTAGTTTTTATTGGCCTACTCTCTTCAAGGATGCCCGTAAGTTTGTCTTATCTTGTGATGAGTGTCAAAGAATTGGTAACATTAGTAGACGTCAAGAAATGCCTATGAATTATTCACTTGTTATTGAACCATTTGATGTTTGGGGCTTTGACTATATGGGACATTTTCCTTCCTCTAATGGTTATACACATATTTTAGTTGTTGTTGATTATGTTACTAAGTGGGTAGAAGCTATTCCAACTAGTACTGTTGATCATAACACTTCTAATAAAATGCTTAAAGAAGTTATTTTTCCAAGATTCGGAGTCCCTAGATATTTAATGACTAATGGTGGTTCATATTTTATCCATGGTGCTTTCCGTAAAATGCTTGCTAAATATGATGTTAATCATAGAATTGCATCTCCTTATCACCCTCAGTCTAGTGGTCAAGTAGAATTGAGTAATAGAGAACTCAAACTAATTTTGCAAAAGACTGTTAATAGGTCTAGAAAGAATTGGTCCAAGAAACTTGATGATGCATTATGGGCCTATAGAACTGCATATAAAAATCCTATGGGTATGTCTCCGTATAAAATGGTCTATGGAAAAGCATGTCATTTACCTCTCGAACTAGAACACAAGTCTTATTGGGCTATTAAAGAACTTAATTATGATTTTAAACTTGCTAGTGAGAAGAGGTTATTTGATATTAGCTCACTTGATGAATGGAGAACCCAAGCCTACGAAAATGCCAAGTTGTTTAAAGAAAAAGTTAAAAGTTGGCATGACAAAAGGATACAAAAGCGTGAATTTAATGTAGGTGATTATGTATTGCTATACAACTCTCGTTCAAGATTTTTTGCAGGAAAACTTCTCTCTAAATGGGAAGACCCTTATGTTATCGAGGAGGTCTACCGTTCTGGTGCCATAAAAATCAACAACTTCGAAGGCACCAATCCGAAGGTGGCGAACAGTCAAATAATCAAATACTATATCTCAGGTAATCCCATAAATGTTGAAACCAATGTTATTGAAATCGTAACCCTGGAGGAATACATAAGGGACACTTTCCAGAATGTTTCAGACTCCGAAAACGAATAGGTATATGGTACGGCAAGTAAACCGACTCCAAAACAGTTTTTAAGGCAATATTTCTCCGTTTTGGAATATTTAGAAAAAATAGAAAAATAAGCAATAGTCCGGGAAGGACACGAGGGATCCACGAGGGTGGAGGGCGCGCCCCCCTACCTCGTGGGCACCTCGTGTGCTCTCCGGACTCCGTTTTCGTACACAACACATATTTTGGTCGGTAAAAATTCATTATATAACCTCCCAGGGGTTTTGACTCCCGTATCATGCAAAAATCTCATGTCTTTGTTTCGAGTTGTTTTCTGTCAGGGTTGTCAAGGCCAGGCACTATGTCATCTCCCTCCTCCTCCAACCATGAGGGCAACGATGCTTGGCTAATGAAGATAGAGCTGAAGAGAGAAGAACCCATGGATATCAACAAGGATGAAGGGATCAAGAAGGCCATGGAGGACCAAGTTCCGGCAGCAGAAGACACCCTTCAACTGGATCACAATCTTCTTACTCCAACAGAAATCGAAGCTTTCAAGATGATTGAGTTAGCTCGTATACAAAACAAGTATCTCACACGTGAAAATATTTTGTTGAAGGAGCATATCATCGCACTCAAGGGCATTATCCGCAAGTTAGAAGACCTCCTACGCTCGATGTGCGACTATCCATCATCAACAACCCCACCTTCTTCACCAGCAAAGGAGACATAACCACATGGGTATGGGCACTCCACTTGGCAACTGCCAAGCTTGGGGGAGTGCCCCGGTATAGTATCACCATCACTTTTATCTTTACCTTTTTTTCTTAGTTTGATCCTTTTGGTAATATCTTGATCTAGTAGAATAAAAGTTCTTAGTATGATATAGTTGTGAGTTTTGCTTTATTATCCTTCTATGTAATCGAGTCCGTGAGCTATATAATAAAGATTAGTGTTGAGTCAAGGGCTTGATTATTTTGCCATGATCCTAAAGGAATAAAAGAAAAGAGAAAGAAATAAAAAGAAACAAAGAGATCATATGAGTCTTATGGAGAGTAATAAGCTCACATAGAAAGAGTATGATGAATAAAAGTTGTTGAGAGTTGACAAACACAGTTTTGGTCATCGTTGCAATTAATAGGAAGTAATAAAGAAAGAGAGGTCTTCACATATAAATATACTATCTTGGACATCTTTTATGATTGTGAGCACTCATTAAAATATGACATGCTAAAGAGTTGACATTGGACAAGGAAGACAATGTAATGGGTTATGTTTTCTTACATCTGAGATAAATTATATTGTAACATCCCAAATTTTCAATTTGGAATGTTATACATTAGATCATCATGCATATCATATTTTATTTTGCTTTTGGTTTTGATCCTAGAAAATCCTAAGCAACTCAAGGACCCACGAAGAGAGTTGGGGATTTCGTTATTTACATATTTGAGTTTTCTCAAATTTTGTAAACAGGATCATCTGATTTTATTTATTTTATCATCAATTATTTCTATTACAAAAATATGAGAGAGGGAATAAAATGACTTTCCCAAAATATAGAAATATTGAGGATTTAATAAAAAATCAAATAAGATTTATTTCGGAGTTTTTCGGTATTTTTAATTGAATTTAAAAAAATGCGCGTTTTTCAAAATTGCATTTTGGGCCCAAAGAAATGTTCACTTTATCGGGCTTGATTTTAGAAACCCGGGAAAATTTATTTCATGATTTTTGGAGTCCGTTTAGTATTTCTTTTTTATTTTTCTTCCGAGCGTATTTAAAAAAAAAAGAAACCGACCTTGGGCCGTACCCGAGCGGGACTCCGCCCGGGGGCGCCTTTATATAGCGCCGCACCCGAGCCCCCAGCCCAAACCAGCCCCGCGCCCGATCCGCCGAACCCGCCGCCGACTCGCCGGAGTTGCACGCCGCCCGAGGTTCGCCGCCGCCTCGACTTCCGTGCCGAAAAAAATTCTAAAAAAAAATTATTTTCTTTTTCGTCGGTTTTATTTTCGAATTTTTTTATTTTTTATTTATTTTATTTATTTTCGGATTAGGTTAATTACCGATTAATCTGTTCGTCGTTTTTCTTTTTCGTCGGATTTTCCGCGGTTATTTTCTGATCGCGATTTCTGATCCGATTTTCGTTTTAGTATAACTTTTCGCTCGTTTATCGGAATCAGGCGATTCAAGCGCCTGGAGTTTCGTCTCAAAACCCTCTTTCCGAATAATCAACTTAAACAAGTTTTTGCTACTGTAAAATTTGACTTAGATCCAGATTACTAGAACGAAGTTGTTTTCTTTCGCCGTTTGATTTCTTTTCCTTCGTTCGATTTGATTCTTTTTGCAAACCAGGGTTCTTAAGTTGAACTTTCTGGTTAGATCTTCTATTTGAGTTTTACCTGTGCATTAGATGAGTACTTATTGTATGCTTGTTTGTCTGTCTGTGATAGAATACCCGGAGTGCGCCGCCTGTTACTTTGAATCTCTAGGTTTCGCGGATCATCAGCAAGGCAAGTAACACTTTGATCATACCTTTTTCTACAACCCAGTTTTATTGCATTAGACCAATCCTCACACATTGCATGATTAGGATCTAATTAAATTGTGGGATGGGAAGTAGATGAGGTAGTACCTATTACCTGTTTATTATCAAACCTTTGGGAGTTACTCTGCGTTTGCTTATTATGCCATGCTATGCTAGTAGACGTGGATTGGGTGAGTGATATCCATGACAGATATGAGATTGTTAATTAATGGTTTATCTAAGGTGGCAACCTAAACACACATCTGGGTGGATTGAGGCACCTGGGTATTCCAGGACTTGCCTGTTTTTCTTTTGGACCGCCACCCAGGCTCAAAGGGATCATGAGATTATTCATACTAGACACTTCCGTGTGCAGCCACAAGCCATTATGGGCTCTGGCATAGTTGATTAAGTTGTGCGAACTCTTACAGTGGTAGACTAGCAGATGTAGGGGATGTAGGTGGTACGGTCTACCCGATCGTAAGGTGCTAGCGCTTCTGAAAGACTATGTCTCGGTCATCCGTCTTCTCAAACACCATGTAGTGCGAGAAAACAAACGGAGGCGATCGAGTCTTGTAGGGAAAAGTGCGCAAACCTCTGCAGAGTGTAACAAACTAATCATGGTTAGCCGTGTCCCCGGTTATGGACATCTTGAGTATCTAGTACCTGGATTATCATGTGAATCTCAACATGTTACTTTAAATTTATTTTGTTGGGTTTAATGATGATGCTTAATTGGGATTGAGAATGCTGTCAACCATTCTCAATGTTTAACAACCACCATGATAGTAATTAAATTTATTCCTTTGAAGTAGGGAAAAATTGGCTTTACGCAAAAACTGTAACCATAGAGCTTTCCACCAGCCAAATATGCATATAGTATAGCTGTTGCATTTCATTACTCTCTATGTGTTACCTTGCCAGCATATTCCATGTGCTGACCCGTTCTCGGGCTGCAACGTTAATGTTGCAGACTTTTCAGACGACGATTAAGGAGTTTTTAGGTTGTGGTTCTATACTCAGTGATGCCGTTGGAGTTGATGGACTCACTTATCTTCCAAGCCTTCCGCTGTTATCGTTATTAGATGGCCTTAAGCCATATTTATTGTAATAAATTCTCTTTTGAGACACTCGATGTAATAAGTGTGTGATTGCTACTCTGCTATAAATCCTCCGAGTACTGTGTGGTGTCAGCATTACTGATCCAGGGATGACACCGGAGCACATAGATCAAACTGTTTGAGGTCTGGTCGCTACAGTGATGGTATCAGAGCACACGCTGACTGTAGGACATGACCACTAAGCTAAAGACCTAGATCACTACTCACTCTCTTCTCTTCTGACCTCTCATCTTTTCTACTCTTTAGGATGGCGGATGCAAGGAACAAGTTCACACAACCAGATGAAGATACACCCTTTGAACGCCACTTGAAGGAAGTCACTAGATACCTGAACATAGGAGTACCAAGCTTCACGGGAACCTACAAAGCCACTTTACCTGAAGAAGAGCGCTGGATGATTCAAGTTCAAGTTCCAGGAAGGACGTTCATGCCAGTCACTGAGCCCATAGAGTTTTCTTTTGATGCACCAACTTGGAGTCTAGGAAAGAGTATGGCAGCTCACATCACCATGGGACGCATTGGAGAAGTCTACCGCAAGGATCTCAAGGATACTTTCTACCAGATTTGTGGGCGCCGAGATGAACACTGGGAGATGATCAGCACCAGGAAAGATAGATCAATTGCAGCTTTTATCCAGGAGTTAAACCATCACATTCGACGACAGGAGAATCAGATGTGCGCCGACATGATAGATCTAAAGAAGGCTAAGACTAGAATCAAGGAACTGGAGGAAGAACTCAAGGCTACACGTGAAGATTATGAAGAAGAAATTGAAGTATTGGTGGAGAAGAATGACGATCTGATCAAGAAGATTGGAATATTTATGGGAGGCCCGACACCAGTAGATGAAGACGAAGAACCCAAGGAGATTAGCCCGGAGGACTACATCATCATTGACGGCACCGACTCGGAACAAGATAGTAGCAATGATGACTATGTTGATGAAGCAGGAGCAGATATCATGGAGTCTACAACCATAGAATATTTCTAGTAGACCACCTCATCAGTAGTAGTAGTCCACCATGTAAATATAGTAGTCCGAGCACTTTGCGATAGTTAGATCGATTGTATGTGCTTGTTTGATTGAATGAAGTGAATTGTTTGCTTTTGCCTCATGTGCATATGGGTAGTGTTTTCTCCTTAGACCCCCTCTATTCTTATATCTCGTCTTTTCTAAACACTCATATGCCTCCGAGACGTGACCCCGGATTTGCCTTTCCGCCGGAGCTCACCCAGTTGATCCAGCAGCAGAACACCTTGATGTAGTTGCTAGTTCAGAATCAGAATCAGGGGAACAACAACAACAACCCACCACCACCACCACCACCACCACCACCACCACCACCACCACCACCACCACCTGTCTACCCAATCGTAAGGTGCTAGTGCTTCTGAAAGACTATGTCTCGGTCATCCGTCTTCTCAAACACCATGTAGTGCGAGAAAACAAACAGAGGCGATCGAGTCTTGTGGGGAAAAGTGCGCAAACCTCTACAGAGTGTAACAAACTAATCATGGTTAGCCGTGTCCCCGGTTATGGACATCTTGAGTATCTAGTACCTGGATTATCATGTGAATCTCAACATGTTACTTTAAATTAATTTTGTTAGGTTTAATGATGATGCTTAATTGGGATTGAGAATGTTGTCAACCATTCTCAATGTTTAACAACCACCATGATAGTAATTAAATTTATTCCTTTGAAGTAGGGAAAAATTGGCTTTACGCAAAAACTGTAACCATAGAGCTTTCCACCAGCCAAATATGCATATAGTATAGCTGTTGCATTCCATTACTCTCTATGTGTTACCTTGCCAGCATATTCCATGTGCTGACCCGTTCTCGGGCTGCAACGTTAATGTTGCAGACGTTTCAGACGACGATTAAGGAGTTTTTAGCTCGTGGTTCTATACTCGGTGATGCCGTTGGAGTTGATGGACTCACTTATCTTCCAAGCCTTCCGCTGTTATCGTTATTAGATGGCCTTAAGCCATATTTATTGTAATAAATTCTCTTTTGAGACACTCCATGTAATAAGTGTGTGATTTCTACTCTGCTATAAATCCTCCGAGTATTGTGTGGTGTCAGCATTACTGATCCAGGGATGACAGCAGAGCACAGAGATCAGACTGTTTGAGGTCTGGTCGCTACATATATTGTCCTGGATCTTCCAACATGATGAGCTTGCCTTTCCCCCACATGCTAGCCAAATTCATTGCACCAAGTAGAGATACTACTTGTGCTTCCAAATACCCTTAAACCAGTCTTGCCATAAGAGTCCACCATATCTACCTATGGATTGAGCAAGATCCATCAAGTAAGTTGTCATCGGTGCAAGCAATAAAAATTGCTCTCTAAATATGTATGATTGATTGGTGTGGAGGAAATAAGCTTTATACGAGCATGTGATATGGAAGTAATAAAAGCGACAGAATGCATAATAAAGGTCCATATCACAAGTGGCAATATAAAGTGACATTCTTTCACATTAAGATTTTGTGCATCCAAACCATAAAAGCGCATGGCAACCTCTGCTTCCCTCTGCGAAGGGCCTATCTTTTACTTTTATCTCCTACATTGCATAAGAGTCATGGTGATCTTCACCCTTCCTTTTTACATTTATCATTTGGCAAGCACAATATGTTGGAAAGATCCTGGTATATATGGCTAGTTGGATGTGAGTTTTCATGAACTATTACTGTTGACATTACCCTTGAGGTAAAACGTTGGGAGGCAAAACTATAAGCCCCTATCTTTCTCTGTGTCCGATTAAAACTCCATACCCATAAGTATTGCGTGAGTGTCAGCAATTGTGAAAGATTATATGATAGTTGAGTATGTGGACTTGCTGAAAAGCTCTTATACATTGACTCTTTCCTATGTTATGATAAATTGCAATTGCTTCAATGACTGAGATTGTAGTTTGTTAGTTTTCAATGAAGTTTACACTTCATACTTGATATTGTGATTGAATTATTACTCTAGCATTAGATATTATATGACAAAGAATTATGTAAGTTGTTGTTCTAAGAATGATCATGATGCCCTCGTGTCCGTATTTTATTTTTATCGACACCTCTATCTCTAAACATGTGGACATATATTTCGATTTCGGCTTTTCGCTTGAGGACAAGCGAGGTCTAAGCTTGGGGGAGTTGATACGTCCATTTTGCATCATGCTTTTATATCAATATTTATTGCATTATGGGATGTTATTACACATTATGTCACAATACTTATGCCTATTCTCTCTTATTTTACAAGGTTTACATAAAGAGGGAGAATGCTGGCAGCTGGGATTTTGGGCTGGAAAAGGAGCAAATATTAGAGACCTATTCTGCACAGCTCCAAAAGTCCTGAAACTTCACGGAAGATGTTTTCCAAATATATAAAAAATACTGAGAGCAAGAACCTCACCAGGGGGCCACACCCTGCCCACGAGGGTGGGGGGCGCGCCCCCTACCTCCTGGGCCCCCTGGTGGCCCTCCGGTGGCCATCTTCTGCTATATGGAGTCTTCCGATGGAAAAAAAATCAAAAGCCATCTTCTTGGACGAAACTCCGCCGCCACGAGGCGAAACCTTGGTGGAACTAATCTAGGGCTCTGGCGGAGCTGTTCTGCCAGGGAAACTTCCCTCTCGGAGGGGGAAATCATCGCCATCGTCATCACCAACGCTCCTCTCATCGGGAGAGGGAAATCCCCATCAACATCTTCATCAGCACCATCTCATCTCAAAACCCTAGTTCATCTCTTGTATCCAATTCTTGTCTCCAAGTCCGGGATTGGTGTTAGTAGTGTTAATTACTCCTTGTAGTTGATGCTAGTTGGTTTAATTGGTGGAACATCATATGTTCAGATCCTATATGCATATTAATACCCCTCTGGTTATGAACATGTTTATGCTGTGTAAGTAGTTATTTTTGTTCCTGAGGACATGGAAGAAGTCTTGCTATTAGTAGTCATGTGAATTTGGTATTCGTTCGATATTTTGATGAGATGTATGTTGTCTCTCCTCTAGTGGTGTTATGTGAACGTCGACTACATGACACTTCACCATTATTTGGGCCTAGAGGAAGGCATTGGGAAGTAATAAGTAGATGATGGGTTGCTAGAGTGACAGAAGCTTAAACCCTAGTTTATGCGTTGCTTCGTAAGGGGCTAATTTGGATCCATATGTTTCATGCTATGGTTAGGTTTACTTTAATACTTTTGTTGTATTTGCGGATGCTTGCAATAGAGGTTAATCATAAGTGGGATGCTTGTCCAAGTATCAGCACCCAAGCACCGGTCCACCCACACATACCAAATTATCAAAGTACCGAACGCGAACCATATGAACGTGATGAAAACTAGCTTGACGATATTTCCATGTGTCCTCGGGAGCGCTTTACATCTTATAAGAGTTTGTCCAGGCTTGTCCTTTGCTACAAAAAGGATTGGGCCACCTTGCTGCACCTTATTTACTTTTGTTACTTGTTGCTCGTTATAAATTATCTTATCACAAAACTATCTGTTACCACTTATTTCAGTACTTGCTGAGAATACCTTGCTGGAAACCACTTATCATTTCCTTCTGCTCCTCGTTGGGTTCGCACTCTTACTTATCGAAAGGACTACGATAGATGCCCTATACTTGTGGGTCATCAGAGAGGGGGGGGGCCCTGCTACCTCTTGAGCTTGCGTTGGATTTCCCCGAAGAGGAAAGGATGATGCAGCGGAGTAGCGTAAGTATTTCCCTCAGTTTTTGAGAACCAAGGTATCAATCCACTAGGAGGCCATGCTCAAGTCCCTCGTACCTGCACAAAATGATAGCTACTCGCAACCAACGCGATTAGGGGTTGTCAATCCCTTCACGGTCACTTACGAGAGTGAGATCTAATAGATATAATATTTTTGGTATTTTTGATATAAAGATGCAAAGTAAAAGTAAAAGGCAAAGTAAAAAAGCAAAGCAAGACTAAAGTGATGGAGATTAATATGATGAGAATAGACTCGGGGGCCATAGGTTTCACTAGTGGCTTCTCTCAAGAGCATAAGTATTCTACGGTGGGTGAACAAATTACTGTTCAGCAATTGACAGAATTGAGCATAGTTATGAGAATATCTAGGCATGATCATGTATATATGTCACACCCTAGCTAGTTCAAGCATTAGAGTGTGCATCATGTTTAAATTTCTCTTAAATTTGAAATGGGGAAGGCAGAAACCCCCAACACCCCCCTGGAAACAACTAGGGTTTATTAAAATTATTTTCAATGAACCTGAAATGCCCTTCTAAAAAGTTCACCCTCTTTGTCTTGGGTTAGAACCTCTGGCAAAATTGGTGCACAATTTTCTAGGTCAACATAAGGTCATTGAATTAAATCATGAGTATTTGAATTTGGGCATTTAAATGCTATAAAATAATTTAAATGCTCAAATAATTTTGGAAATAAATGTTTGCTGTTGGATATATTCTAAACAGAGCCCACAATTATTTTCAGGATTTTTGGAAACGTTTTAGTATTTTTAATAAAGCCCAACAGTTGCAGTTAAATAGAAAAACATAAACAAATCAAAAAAAAGAGAGAGGGAAGCCACCTGGGCCTTGCCTGTTCCGGCCCAGCCCACCTGGCTCGGCCCAGCCGACTGGCCTTGCCAGTCGTCGTCCTCCTCCCGCCAGAAGGACGAGGAGCGCGTGGCCGGCGCCCGCGGCCACACGCCGGCCACCTCCTGCTTCTGCCGACGCCCTGGAGACGTCCAGGGATGCCACGCCGACCCCCACGTCCCCCTCTCATCCTCCCTCACTCTTCCCCTCGTCTCCCTCACCCTCTCCCGCGATGGCCGAGCGTGGTCCTCGCCGCCGTTCGCCGTAGCCGTCACCAGAGCCACCCCCTCGCCCCTCCGACAAGCCCAATAGCTCTGCCTCGTCGCCCTGGACCTCTCCGCTGACCCACGCGACTCCAAACGCCGCCGAACACTGTCTTCGCCCTCGTCTTCAACCTCGGGCACCCGAGCCGTCTCCGGTCGATTCACTGCCGCCAGGACCTCCCCGAGCTCGCTGACCCCCTCTCCGACCCCGCTGTGAGCTCCTCTTCCTCTTCCCCTAGCTCCCATGCTCGTTTAGCCTCTATAGTCGCCACTTCCACCGCACCCGAAAGCTCCCCGCCACCGGCCATGGCGCCGTCGTGGCTAGAGCCACAGTGGCTCGAAGCCAAGCTCACCATTGTGCTCAGCGCAGCACCAGGAGCCCGTAGCCACCACCAGCTCCTTCTCCCGTGCACCGTAGCGTCGAACCCAACCCTGTCCGAACTCCGGCCGCCGCCACGAGCTTGATTCCGGCGAGCTCGCTCCACCCCAGCTCCTCCCACTTGCCCCACTAGATGCGCGCGAGCCCCAGCTACGCGTAGGACCAAACTGCGGTCGATTTGGTCACCTGTGGGCGATTTACGAAGCCCTCCGCCGTCTCGGCCTCGCCGGCGACTCAGCGCCGGCAGGATTAGCCCCGCTGACCAGGGGTTTGACCCCGGTTTGACTCCCCTGAGTCAATGACAAGTGGGCCCCCCTCTGCTAACTAAATCAAATTAGTCTTAACTAAAAATAATTAGTTTAATTAACTACTGACACGCGGGACCCACCAGTCAGGTTTGACCTGGACGTCCCCGTTGACCACTGACGTCACCCTGACATAATGCTGACGCAGTAATTAAATTACTGGAATTATTCTTATACAGGAAATTCCAGAAAATAGTCAAAACTTCTAAAAATCATAGAAAATCAACCATAGCTCCAAATGTAAAGATTTATATATGAAAAATGGTTAGAAAAATTCAATCTATCCATCTGTAATGGTTTCATGCATGAAAATACAAGTTTACTTTGCTGTTTAAGCAGAATAAGGTAATGCACTATTAAGGCCATGTTTAATGAGCTAATATTTGAATCTTTGATTCAAATGAGTTCATCCCCATCTGTTTTAGCTTGCATTAGGCCAAGACACATTCATATTGCCATGTCATAGCATGCATCATATTGTTGCATATCGTCATGTGTTGATTGTGTTCCGATGTGTTCTTCGTGGTAGGTTCTGCCTCCGAGGATATTCACGAGTATCCAACTGAAGGGCAGTATCCCACTACCACTCCATCAGGCAAGCAACCCATTGATCATTCTGATACAAACCCATGTTCTCGCTTCTGCTCTTGTTTACTGCATTAAGACAACGCGATTCAAACTGCTGTGTGCTACGGTAGTTGAACCCTTATCCTCTGCATGACCTATCATTGCCACAGTAACTAGATGAAACCCACTAGCATGTGTAGGAGTTGATTGAGCCATGTATGTGATTCCTACCTTGCTATGCCTGCTATGCTTAGAGTCGTGTCAGGTCTAGTTCATCTGGGTGATGGGCTAGAGTGAAATGCTTATGCCGGTAATGTGAGGGATGTGTTGAACATGTTTTGGTAAAGGTATCGATGAGAGGCCATGTAGGAGTACATGGTGGGTTGTTTCATTGAGGCTGTCCATAAGAACTGAGATCTGTATGTGTGATTTAAGATGCAGTTACTACCGTACATTGGGCCCGAAACCAATGGACCCTCTCGGCTTCTTAATCGCCCTAGTACTCTGTCCAGGAGTTGCAAATAGTTTCTGGTGTTTATAGGTTATGTGTTGGCGGCCGTGCGTAGCACTGACCCTAGGGGTGGGCTATGTTGCCGTAGATACACCGTGGCCGGGTATGCCGGGCGCCCGTTTGGCATCTCGGGACCCTGTTCACATCGTTCGGGGCCGTATGTGGAAACCTCGGCCGGGCTCCCTGCGGATGGAACCTGGATAGGCGATAAACCTAGACTAGAGACTTAAGTGTTTAGGTAGGCCGTGGCCGACACCCTCGCTGGGCTTCCGCTTGAAGGTTGCCGAGTACATGTCGTGTAAATGGCGTTAAGTGGTGAAAGCGTGTATGAAGAAGTACACCCCTGCAGGGTATAAAACTATTCGAATAGCCGCGTCCGCGGTAAAGGACTACTTGGTTGCCTATACAGTTCATAGACAAGTTAATGGATACTACTAAAAGACTCAAGATAAGTGTGAGTACCGAGGATGGCCCTCTTGTAGGATAACGAGGGAGGACCCCCGGTGGAGTATTGTGTTGGTGAGTAGTGGACTCGTGTGCGAAAACTATTTTACTAGTGGAGTTCCGTAGGATAGCTTAGCCAAGAGTCAAAGCTGGCTTGCTACAATAACCCCACCACCTTCTTGATATGAAGATGCAAAGTAAAAGTAAAAGGCAAAGTAAAAAAAGCAAAGCAAGATTAAAGTGATGGAGATTAATATGATGAGAATAGACCCGGGGTCCATAGGTTTCACTAGTGGCTTCTCTTAAGAGCATAAGTATTCTACGGTGGGTGAATAAATTACTGTTGAGTAATTGACATAATTGAGCATAGTTATGAGAATATCTAGGCATGATCATGTATATAGGCATCACGTCCGTGACAAGTAGACCGAAACGATTCTGCATCTACTAATATTACTCCACTCATCGACCGCTATCCAGCATGCATCTAGAGTATCAAGTTAAAAATAGAGTAACGCCTTAAGCAAGATGACATGATGTAGAGAGATAAATTCATGCAATATGAAATAAACCCCATCTTGTTATCCTCGATGGCAATGATACAATACGTGCCTTGCTGCCCCTTCTGTCATTGGGAAAGGACACCGCAAGATCGAACCCAAAGCTAAGCACTTCTCCCATGGCAAGAACTACCAATCTAGTCGGCCAAACCAAACGGATAATTCGAAGAGACTTGCAAAGATAACCAATCATGCATAAAATAATTCAGAGAAGATTCAAATATTATTCATAGATAGACTTGATCATAAACCCACAATTCATCGGTCTCAACAAACACACCGCAAAAAGAAGATTACATCGAATAGATCTCCACGAGAGAGGGGGAGAACTTTGTATTGAGATCCAAAAAGAGAGAAGAAGCCATGTAGCTACTAACTATGGACCCGAAGGTTTGAGGTAAACTACTCACACTTCATCGGAGAGGCTATGATGATGTAGAAGCCCTCCGTGATGACGGCCCTCTTTCGGCGGAGCTCCGGAACAGGCCCCAAGATGGGATCTCGTGGATACAGAAAGTTGCGGCGGTGGAATTAGGTTTTTGGCTCCTGTTCTGATCGTTTGGGGGTACATAGGTATATATAGGAGGAAGAAGTACGTCGGTGGAGCATCGAGGGGCCCATGAGGCAGGGGGCGCGCCCTAGGGGGGCGCCCCCCACCCTCGTGACCGCCTCTTTAATGCCCTGGCGTAGGGTCCAAGTCTCCTAGATCACGTTCAGTGAGAAAATCACATTCCCGAAGGTTTAATTCCGTTTGGACTCCGTTTGATATTCCGTTTCTTCGAAACACTGAAATAGGCAAAAAACAGTAATTCTGGGCTGGGCCTCCGGTTAATAGGTTAGTCCCAAAAATAATATAAAAGTGGAAAATAAAGCCCAATATAGTCCAAAAACAGTAGATAATATAGCATGGAGCAATCAAAAATTATAGATACGTTGGAGACGTATCAGGCATCCCCAAGCTTAATTCCTGCTCGTCCTCGAGGAGGTAAATGATAAAAAGAGAATTTTTGATGCGGAGTGCTACTTGGCATAATTTCAATGCAAATCTTCTTAATTGTGATATGAATATTCAGATTTAGAAAGATTCAAGACAAAAGTTCATATTGACATAAAAATAATAATACTTCAAGCAACCAACAAAGCAATTATGTTTTCTTAAAGTAACATGGCCAAAGAAAGTTCATCCCTACAAAATCATATAGTTTAGTCATACTCCATTTTCATCACACAAGAATGCTCTCATCATGCACAACCCCGATGACAAGCCAAGCAATTGTTTCATACCTTAATAATTTCAAACTCATAAACTTTCACGTAATACATGAGCGTGATCCATGGATATAGCACCATGGGTGGAATAGAATAATGATGGGGGTTATGTGGAGAAGACAAAAAAGGAGAAAGTCTCACATCAACGAGGCTAATCAATGGGCTATGGAGATGCTCATCGATTGATGTTAATGCAAGGAGTAGGGATTGCCATGCAACAGATGCACTAGAGCTATAAATGTATGAAAGCTCAGCAAAAGAAACTAGTGGGTGTGCATCCAACTTGCTTGCTCACGAAGACCTAGGGCACTTGAGGAGGCCCATTGTTGGAATATACAAGCCAGGTTCTATAATGAAAATTCCCACTAGTATATGAAAGTGATAACTCAAGAGACTCTCTATATGAAGAACATGGTGCTATCTTGAAGCACAAGTGTGGAAAAAAGGAATAGTAGCATTGCCCCTTTTTATTTATTTTTATTTTTTTATTTGGCCTTTCCTTTTTTTGGCCTTTCCCTTTTTTATTTGGCCTTTCTTTTTTATTTATTTTTTATTTTGGGATAATGCTCTATTAATGATGATCATCACACTTCTATTTATTTACAACTCAATGATTACAACTCGATACTAGAACAAAGTATGACTCTATATGAATGCCTCCAGCGGTGTACCGGGATATGCAATGAATCAAGAGTGACAAGTATGAAAAATTATGAACGGTGGCTTTGCCACAAATACTATGTCAACTACATGATCATGCTAAGCAATATGACAATGATGGATGTGTCATGATAAACTGGATGGTGGAAAGTTGCATGGCAATATATCTCGGAATGGCTATGGAAATGCCATAATAGGTACGTATGGTGGCTGTTTTGAGGAAGATATAAGGAGGTTTATGTGTGAAAGAGCGTATCATATCACGGGGTTTGGATGCACCGGCGAAGTTTGCACCAACTCTCGATGTGAGAAAGGGCAATGCACGGTACCGAAGAGGCTAGTAAGGATGGAAGGGTGAGAGTGCGTATAATCCATGGACTCAACATTAGTCATAAAGAACTCATATACTTATTGCAAAATTCTACAAGCCATCAAAAACCAAATTATTACGCGCATGCTCCTAGGAGGATAGATTGGTAGGAAAAGACCATCGCTCATCCCCGACCGCCACTCATAAGGAGGACAATCAAATAACACCTCATGTTTCAAATTTGTTGCATAACGTTTACCATACGTGCATGCTACGGGACTTTCAAACTTTAACTCAAGCACTTATCAAATTCACAATTACTCTACTAGCATGACTTTGATATTACTACCTCCACATCTCAAAACAATTATCAAGCATCCAACTTTTCTTAGTATTCAACACACTCAAAAGAAAGTTTCACAAATCTTGAATACCAAGCATGTTATTATTAAGCAAATTACCATGCTATTAAGACTCTCAAAATAATTTAAGTGAAGCATGAGAGATCAATAGTTTCTTTAAAACAAATCCACCACCGTGCTCTAAAAAAATCTAAGTGAAGCACATAGAGCAAAATTATAACGCTCAAAAGATATAAGTGAAGCACATAGAGTATTCTATCAAATTCTAATTCATGTATGGCTCTCTCAAAAGGTGTGTACAGCAAGGATGATTGTGGCATAATAACAACAAAAGACAAAAATAATATAAGACGCTCCAAGCAAAACACATATCATGTTGGTGAATAAAAATATAGCTCCAAGTAAATTACCGATGGAAGTGGATGAAAGAGGGGATGCCTTCCGGGGCATCCCCAAGCTTTGACTTTTTGGTGTCCTTGGATTATCTTGGGGGTGCCATGGGCATCCCCAAGCTTAGGCTCTTGCCACTCCTTGTTCCATAATCCATCACAAGAATTCACCCAAAACTTGAAAACTTCACAACACAAAACTTAAAGTAGAAAACTCGTGAGCTCCGTTAGCGAAAGAAAACAAAAACCACTTCAAGGTACTGTAATCAACTCATTTTTTATTTATATTGGTGTTAAACCTACTGTATTCCAACTTCTCTATGGATTATAAACTATTTTACTAACCATAGATTCATCAAAATAAGCAAACAACACACGAAAAACAGAATCTGTCAAAACAGAACAGTCTGTAGTAATCTGTAGCTAGCACAATATCTGGAACCCCAAACATTCTAAAATAAATTGCTGGACGTGAGGAATTTATCTATTAATCATCTGCAAAAAGAATTAACTAAATATAACTCTTAAAATAAAAATTACAGCAGTTCTCGTGAGCGCTAAAGTTTCTGTTTTTTACAGCAAGTTCAACAAGACTTTCCCCAAGTCTTCCCAATGGTTCTACTTGGCAAAAACACTAATTAAACACAAAAAACACAACCAAAACAGAGGCTAAATAATTTATTTATTACTAAACAGGAGAAAAAAGCAAGGAATAAAAATAAAATTGGGTTGCCTCCCAACAAGCGTTATCGTTTAACGCCCCTAGCTAGGCATAACAAGCAAAGATAGATCTAGGTATTGCCATAGTAATAAGATAGATCGGTGAAACTCATTTCATATTCTCTATGTTCGGCAGCAAGTTTTCTTTGAGGCAAGAAAAAATCAAAAGGGCTAAATTTAATAGGACAGAGGTCCCCAAGATCAATTTTAGGAGGTATAGGTTCCTCTTTCGGCCCTTCGTATTGCACAACTAATTCATCATTATAAGCATTCTTTTGACAGAACCTTGTGAGCCTAAACTCAAGAGAGCATCCTAGCTCATTGTTTCGAATAGCAAAATCATCATTAAGTTCAGAGATTCTATCAATTAAAATATTGATTGGCACCTTTTTTCTAAGGTTTTCATTGAAAGCAACATAGTCAAGAGATTGAAAGCGCATAATTTCTTCTTGATCAAAGAGGATAGATTCTATGGGAGGACTACCAGCGTCCACCCTATAGTGCGCAAAGATTTCTTTGGCTTCTTTTATTATAAATCTGAATTCATGAGCCAAAAAGATAGTAGTGGTACACTTAACATAAGAATGCTCGATATTAGAAAATTCTAAGAAAATTCTTTGTATAGATGGGTGCATATGCATAAATTGCCTTTCAAGTTCAACGATAAGCATGGCAATAGCGTCCGCAAGACTACTGGTTCTATGAAGAATAGAACCGCCCATAGGGGGCAAAGCACCGGCACAAGTAAAAAAATCTTGGATGACTCCTTTTCCAATAATATTACCACTACCGATTCGAAATCTTTTTGTATGATAGGTAGGGGGTTCTTCAGCCGGAGCATCATAATTTTCTATGACATTGTTATCGCCCATATCGCCGATAACTTCCCCAACTTCAGACATAGCGACAAGCAAGCAAACTAGCACATGAGCAAACAAGAGCAAACGGGCAAAAGAGGCAAACGGAGAAGGAGGATAGAGAGAGAGGGCGAATAAAACGGCAAGGGTGAAGTGGGGAGAGGAAAACGAGAGGCAAATGACAAATAATGTAATGCAAGAGATAGGGATTGTGATGGGTACTTGGTATGTTGACTTTTTGCGTAGACTCCCCAGCAACGGCACCAGAAATTCTTCTTGCTACCTCTTGAGCTTGCATTGGATTTCCCCGAAGAGGAAAGGATGATGTAGCAAAGTAGCGTAAGTATTTCCCTCAGTTTTTGAGAACCAAGGTATCAATCCAGTAGGAGGCCACACTCAAGTCCCTCGTACCTGCACAAAACGATAGCTACTCGCAACCAATGGGATTAGGGGTTGTCAATCCCTTCACGGTCACTTACGAGAGTGAGATATGATAGATATAATATTTTTGGTATTTTTGATATGAAGATGCAAAGTAAAAGTAAAAGGCAAAGTAAAAAAGCAAAGCAAGATTAAAGTGATGGAGATTAATATGATGAGAATAGACCCGGGGTCCATAGGTTTCACTAGTGGCTTCTCTTAAGAGCATAAGTATTCTACGGTGGGTGAATAAATTACTGTTGAGCAATTGACATAATTGAGCATAGTTATGAGAATATCTAGGCATGATCATGTATATAGGCATCACGTCCGTGACAAGTAGACCGAAACGATTCTGCATCTACTAATATTACTCCACTCATCGACCGCTATCCAGCATGCATCTAGAGTATCAAGTTAAAAATAGAGTAACGCCTTAAGCAAGATGACATGATGTAGAGAGATAAATTCATGCAATATGAAATAGACCCCATCTTGTTATCCTCGATGGCAACGATACAATACGTGCCTTGCTGCCCCTTCTGTCACTGGGAAAGGACACCGCAAGATCGAACCCAAAGCTAAGCACTTCTCCCATGGCAAGAACTACCAATCTAGCCGGCCAAACCAAACGGATAATTCGAAGAGACTTGCAAAGATAACCAATCATGCATAACATAATTCAGAGAAGATTCATATATTATTCATAGATAGACTTGATCATAAACCCACAATTCATCGGTCTCAACAAACACACCGCAAAAAGAAGATTACATCGAATAGATCTCCACGAGAGAGGGGAAGAACTTTGTATTGAGATCCAAAAAGAGAGAAGAAGCCATCTAGCTACTAACTATGGACCCGAAGGTCTGAGGTAAACTACTCACACTTCATCGGAGAGGCTATGATGATGTAGAAGCCCTCCGTGATGACGGCCCTCTTCCGGCGAAGCTCCGGAACAGGCCCCAAGATGGGATCTCATGGATACAGAAAGTTGCGGCGGTGGAATTAGGCTTTTGGCTCCTGTTCTGATTGTTTGGGGGTACGTAGGAATATATAGGAGGAGGAAGTACGTCGGTGGAGCATCGAGGGGCCCACGAGGCAGGGTGGCACGCCCTAGGGGGGGTGCCCCCCACCCTCGTGACCGCCTCTCTGATGCCTTGGCGTAGGGTCCAAGTCTCCTGGATCACGTTCGGTGAGAAAATCACGTTCCCGAAGGTTTTATTCCGTTTGGACTCCGTTTGATATTCCGTTTCTTTGAAACACTAAAATAGGCAAAAAACAGCAATTCTGGGCTGGGCCTTCGGTTAATAGGTTAGTCCCAAAAATAATATAAAAGTGGAAAATAAAGCCCAATATAGTCCAAAAATAGTAGATAATATAGCATGGAGCAATCAAAAATTATAGATACGTTGGAGACATATCACGCCCCCTTTCCTTCTCCATCTTCCCCTTCCTTTCCCCCTCCTAGTAGGAGTAGGAAAGAGGGGAGTCCTACTCCTACTAGGAGGAGGACTCCTCCTCCTGGCACGCCATAGAGGGCCGGCCGCCCCCCCTTGCTCCTTTATATACGGGAGTAGGGGGCACCCCAGAGACACAACAATTGATCATTGATCTCTTAGCCGTGTGCGGTGCCCCCTCCACCATAATCCACCTCGATCATATCATAGCGGTGCTTAGGAGAAGCCCTGCATCGGTAGCATCATCATCACCGTCACCACGCCGTCGTGCTGACGAAACTCTCCTATGAAGCTTTGCTAGATCGGAGCTCGCGGGACGTCATCGAGTTGAACGTGTGCATAACTCAGAGGTGCCGTGCGTTCGGTACTTGGATCGGTCGGATCATGAATACGTACGACTACATCAACCGTGTTGTGCTAACGCTTCTGCATTCGGTCTACGAGGGTACGTGGACACTCTTCCCTCTCGTTGCTATGCATCACCATGATCCTGTGTGTGCGTAGGGAAAATTTTGAAATTACTACGTTCCCCAACAGTAGCGTGGCAGGCCGCAGTAGTACCGTGTGCTCAAGAAGATGCAAGTTTCAAAAACAAGGGAAAACAAAGGGCCTTTGCATAGCAACCTTCAACCGAACGGACAACCCAAGATGCTGGCACACGAGACAACACACCCAAGCTCGACACGACGAAAGGAAGACAAGAGACAACAAGGACTAACACACTCAACACAACCTCTCTAAAGAGAGGGCGGTGGCCGGAGCCACCTATGTTTGAGTCAATTGGTATGGCTCCGCGAAGAATTATCCTTGGGACCATGACCAAAACTCGTCTTTGAAGCACAAGTACCATCAACAATGGCTAATGTGAAAGAGTTGATCAATTTATGCATAATGGGGGAGGGAGAGTTCATTGAGAGAACAACACTCCCCCTATGTCCATGCCTACACCTAAACAAGATAACAAAATGAGTATGGTGGGGTGTGCACGGGTTCAAGCAACATTGCTTGAATCAATGATATTTAGCTCATGCATTAACTCGGGAAATCTTGCTTCATCCAGGGGCTTCGTGAAGATATCTTCAAGGCTATCAAGAGTGTTGACATAGTTGAGCTCGATCTCTCCTCGCCTAATATGATCCCGGATGAAGTGATACTGAATCTCAATATGCTTCGTCTTGAAGTGTTGCACCGGGTTGAGAGAAATCTTGATGGCACTTTCATTGTCACACCAAAGAGGCACTTTGTCACAAATGACACCGTAATCCTTTAAAATTTGCCTCATCCAGAGAAGTTGTGCACAACAACTACCGGCAGCCACATACTCCGCTTCTGTGGACGAGAGGGACACGCAACTTTGCTTCTTGGAAGACCAACTCACCAAAGAGCAACCAAGAAATTGGCACCCTTCGGAAGTTGACTTCGTATCCACTTTGTCTCCCGCCCAATTGGAGTCCGAATAGCCCACAAGATTGAAGTTAGATCCTCTTGGATACCATAAGCCAAAGTTTGGGGTATGAGCCAAATATCAAAAGAGTCGCTTGACCGCCACATGGTGGTTTTCCTTAGGTGCGGCTTTAAACCGTGCAAAAATTCCCACACTCAACATGATATCCGGTCTAGATGCACAAAGGTAAAGCAAGGAGCCAATCATGGAGCGATATACCTTTTGATCCACCGCTTTACCATTGGGATCTATGTCAAGTTGGCATTTGACGGGCATTGGAGTGGAAGCCGGCTTGGCATCACTTAGCTTGAATCTCTTGAGCATGTCTTGAGTGTATTTGGCTTGGTTGATGAAGGTTCCTTCTCTTCGTTGCTTGACTTTGAACCCGAGAAAGAACTTCAACTCTCCCATCATGGACATCTTGAACTTGGAGGTCATGAGTGTGGAAAATTCCTCATTGAAAGCTTTGTTAGGGGAACCAAAGATAATATCAACATATAGTTGGCACACAAACAACTCCCCTTTGACCTTCTTAGTAAAAAGAGTGGGGTCAATTTTCCCAATTTCAAAACCACGATCTTGCAAAAACTCGGTAAGGTGGTCATACCACGCACGTGGGGCTTGCTTAAGGCCATAGAGTGCCTTATCGAGTTGATACACATGATCGGGAAAATAGGGATCCTCGAACCCAGGGGGTTGCTTGACATATACCAACTCATTAATAGGACCATTAAGAAAAGCACTCTTCACATCCATTTGTTGTAGCTTAAAGTTATGATGAGAAGCATAAGCAATCAACTGCGAATGGATTCAAGGCGAGCAACGGGAGCAAAGGTTCCATCGTAGTCGATACCCTCGACTTGGGAGTAGCCTTGAGCTACCAAACGAGCCTTGTTGCGAATCATAATCCCATGAGCATCTTGCTTGTCCTTGAATATCCACTTGGTTCCAATGACATTATGGTTCCCCGTTGTCCTTGGCATCAATCTCCACACCTTGTTGTGCTCAAAGTTGTTGAGTTCTTCATGCATGGCATTAAGCCAATCAGGATCCTCGAGCGCCTCATAGACCTTTTGGAGTTCAACATAGGAGACAAACGCGTGATGTTCACAATAGTTTGTTAATTGTCTACGAGTGCTTACCCCCTTTCTTAAGCTTCCAAGAACATTTGTCATGAGATGATCTTTGGTGGAGAGCTTGGATGCGATCTTGGTGGCACGACGCTCTAATTCCTCCTCTGGAGAGAGTTGAGGAGCGGTCACTTGATCATCTTGAGCATCGTCTTGATCTCGTTCTTGATCTTGAGCTTGCTCTTGATCTTGAACTTGCTTGGATGATAGAACTTGACCTTGGGCATCACTTGGTGATACAACACCATCTTGAGGTTGATCTTTCCCTTGGTCTTGTTCATGAGGTTGAGAGCCTTCACTTTGTTCTTCGGAAGCGTGTGGGACTTGAGTTGGTGATGGCTCCACGTGAGTGGAACATTGTCCTTCTCCTTCGGCCACAAGGGGATCCTCAATGGTTAGGATAAACCAACACCCATTCTTCTTATGGCTTGGGGAGGAATTTCATCACCTACATCACAAGTGCCACTTTGCTCCACTTGGGAGCCGTTATTCTCATCAAACTCCATGTTACATGTCTACTCAATAAGCACTTATTGAGGACACGGTAAGCATGGGAGTTTGTAGCATAACCAACAAATATGCCCTCATGAGCTCTAGCCTCAAATTTAGACAAACGAACACCTTTCTTGAGAATGAAACACTTACACCCGAACACCCGGAAGTACTTGAGGTTGGGCTTGTTACCGGTGAGTATCTCATATGGAGTCTTGTTCAAGCCTTTGCGGAGGTAGAGCCGATTGGATGCATGACACGCGGTGTTGATGGCTTCGGCCCAAAAGTTGTATGGAGACTTGAACTCCGCCATCATGGTCCTTGCCGCATCCATCAACGTCCGGTTCTTCCTCTCCGCTACACCATTTTGTTGAGGGGTGTAAGGTGCAGAATATTGATGCTTGATCCCCTCATCACTAAGAAACTCATCCAAGGTGTAGTTCTTGAACTCGGTGCCGTTGTCACTTCTTATTGTCAAGATCTTTGCATTGTGTTGACGTTGAGCTTCATTTGCAAAGTCAATGACGGTTTGTTGGGTCTCGCTCTTCCTCTTGAAGAAATATACCCAAGTGTATCTTGAATAATCATCCACAATCACCAAGCAATACTTTCTTCCCCCAAGACTATCCAAAGATGGAGGCCCAAAGAGATCCATGTGAAGGAGCTCCAAAGGCCTCTTCGAGTAAATGATAGTCGTAGGAGGGTGAGCCTTTTCATGTAGCTTTCCTTCGATACAAGCACTGCAAGCACGATCTTTAGCAAAACTAACATTTGTTAGTCCACGGACATGGTCCCCCTTGAGAAGACTTTGCAAAGATCTCATATTGACATGGGCTAAACGGCGATGCAAAGCCATCCCACGTCAACTTTAGCCATTAGGCATGTCGCGGTCTTAGTGGGTCGCTCCGAAAAGTTAATCACATAGAGACCGTTCTCGACATGCCCAACAAAGGCTACTTTAAGAGTCTTGCTCCACAAGAGGGCCACGGTATCAACATCAAAGAAAGTGGCAAAGCCCATGAGTGCAAGTTGACGAACGGAAAGTAAATTGTATGCAAGGGACTCAACAAGCATGACCTTCTCGATCGTGAGATCATGAGAAATGACAACCTTGCCAAGTCCCAATACCTTAGAGGACGAGGCATCACCCCACTCGACATTGGTGGGCATAGATGGAATCTTGTGAACGTCCACCACAAAGTCCTTGCTTTCGGTCATATGATTAGTGGCTCCACTATCGAGCAACCATGATCCCCCACCGGAAGCAAACACCTACAAGAAATCAATGCTTGGTTTTAGGTACCCATTTTGTAATGGGTCCTTTGATGTTAGTAACAAGGGTCTTAGGAACCCAAATAGACCATTCAATGTAATCATAAGAAGAACCAACAAATTTGGCATAAACATGTCCATCACTAGCACGACATAAGACATAAGAAGTGTTAAAGTCGCTGGCTTTGTTGAGAGGGGTAGCATTGCCCTTCTTAGCATCACTACCCTTCACATTGTTCTTCTTCTTCGAAGCACCCTCTCCCTCCTTCACAAAAGTTTGCTTGAGAGGGGGAGGTCGTTTGGCCTTGTCATCCTTCTTCTCGTTCTTGGATTTTGGTGTGAACCCAATTCCTTCCTTGGCCACAAGTCCCTTTTGATTGCTCAAAAGGTCATTGACGTTCTTCTGACCTTGTATGCACGACACAAGGCCTTTCTCAAGTTGCTTCTTCAACTTTGCATTCTCCTCAACAAGATGCACATGCTCACAACATGGGTTAGTAGCATTTGCATTATCAATTAAGACCATATGAGGGAAGGTGGCTTTCTCCTTGGTTAGATTTACTTGGAGTTGATCATGAAACTCTTTGAGGCTAGCATGAGCACCCTTCAATACCTTGTGAGCCTTGTCAAGTAGATCAAACTCCTCTTTGAGTCTAGCAAGATCAACCCCAAGCTTGGCCTTCTCGGAGTTTAGCACATGAGATATGACAAGAGCATGATCAAGATCGTTCTTTAATTTAGTGTGGTCATCATTGTATGACTCCTCAAGAGCCAAACGAAGACCTTGCTCTTCCTTAAGAGCATTGGAAAGATCTGAAATCTCATCGGCATAGTCACGACTATGCCCCTCCATCTTAGAGATGGTATCTTCGTGAGCCTAGATCATGTCATTGGCTTCACCAAGTTGTTCCAAGAGAGCAACGAAGTGCTTCTTGGATTTACCCTTGAGCTTACTCATAAAAGACTCAAATTCATTCTCCTCCACCTTGGACCCCTCATGTTCATCAATGCACTCCGTCAAAGAGGGATTATTAATGATGGTACTTTTGATGTTGGGGGTTACCTTGTTGGTGGCTTTAGCCATGAGGCACTTGGCGGTGAAGTTCTCATTGGGAGAGTCGAAGGGAGACACCCGTGGAGTTGTCGCAATGGCAATGGAGGCCACGACAACCAACTCACCGTCATCATCATCATCATCATCATCATCATCATCCTCATTGTACTCTTCTTGTGCCACCAACCCCTTGGAAGGAGTCTTCTTGGCTCTTGTTGGGGAAAGACTTGGCCTTGTCTTTTTGGATGAGCTTGCCACCGTTGTCTTCCCTTTTCTCATAAGAACATTCCGCCACAAAGTGGCTCACATTGCCACAAATTGTAGCAAGTCCTCACTCGTTGCTTGATCTTTGCGCCACTTGAGTTGTTCTTGTTGAAGTTGGGCCTAGTGTTATTCTTGCTCCAAAATTCCCTTGAGGCAAGAGCCATGTGTTCATGATAGGCATACTTTGTATCTTCGGGATTGCTCTCCTCTTCTTCCTCTTCTTCCTCTTCTTCCACACTAACCTTGGCCTTCAAGGCAAGGTTGGGCTTCTTTGCTCTTTGAGAGTGTAACACCGCATTGTTGGCGGTCTTGTCCAAGATGCTCATGGCCACAAACTCATCCAACACTTCACTTGAAGACAAGGTGTGGAAGTCCGGCCTTTGATGAATGACGGAGGACATGGCCTTGTGGTAAGGCATCATGGCCTCGAGGAACTTGCGCTTGATCCAATTGTCATCTGTATCCTTGATCCCATGATCTCGGAGTGAGGCCGCGAGAGTAGTTAATCTCCGATAGAGCTCACGAGGTTCTTCATCTTCTTTCATTGCAAACTCATCGGTTTCATCTTGCACCACTTCATAGTTGGAGCGTTGTATGCTTGCGCTTCCTCGGTAGATAGACACAACATGACGCCATGCATCCTTGGCCATGGTGAAGGGTCGGAGATGAGCAAGATCTTCGGGTGAAATTGCATCTTGGATGATGAAGAGAGCATTCTCATTGAATTGATTATCCGCGGCTTCTCTAGGGGTGAGGTTGCTTCGGTCATGAGGATAGAAACCTTCTTCAATGATTCTCCAAAGGTTAGTATTAACATGGTTCAAATGACGCTTAAAGCGATAAACCCAAGAATCAAAGTCCTCATTTTTCACAATCTTAGGGGGAGGACCGACATGATTCAAATGAGTGGAAGGAATCGGTCCACCATAAGTAATCGGAGGTTCCATATGGGCAAAGATGTCGTTGCCAATTTTACCACTAGAAGAAGGAGCCTTTTCACTAGTAGCTTCCCCCTTGTCGGAGTTAGCATCCGTCACCTTGTTAGTGGGATCACCCACTTTCAATGGTGCGGTAGATAGTTTAAGCCCTTCTAAGAATTTAGTAAACATGCTTTCAACCTCGGTCGTCATGGAGGTTTTCAATGTGTCCAAAGCCACATTGAATTCCTCACGAGAGACCGCGGTTCCCCCATCGGCCGTAGACGAGACCGGATTCACACCGGAGTGCTCCTCCACACCGTCTACGGTGTCAACCATACTCTTCGGACGGCAAAGTCCTTAATAAAGAGACGAGGCTCTGATACCAATTGAAAGGATCGATATAGTTGACTAGAGGGGGGGTGAATAGGCAACTAACAATTTTTAGCTTTTCTTTACCAATTTAAACTTTGCATCAAAGTAGGTTGTCTAGATATGTAACTAGGTGAGCAACCTATATGATGCAACAAGAACAAGCACACAAGCAAGCAAGGGATATAACACAAATAAGCTTGCACAAGTAAAGGCACGAGATAACCAAGAGTGGAGCCGGTGAAGACGAGGATGTGTTACCGAAGTTCCTTCCTTTTGAAGGGAAGTACGTCTCCGTTGGAGCGGTGTGGAGGCACAATGCTCCCCAAGAAGCCACTAGGGCCACCGTATTCTCCTCACGCCATCACACAATGTGAGATGCCGTGATTCCCCTAATGGTGCCCTTGGAGGCGGCGACCGGACCTTTACAAACAAGGTTGGGGCTATCTCCACAACTTAATTGGAGGCTCCCAACGATACCGCAAAACTTCACCACAATGGAATATGGCTCCGCGGTGATCTCAACCGTCTAGGGTGCTCAAACACCCAAGAGTAAAAAGATCCGCAAGGGATGAGTGGGGGGAATCAAATTTCTCTTGGTGGAAGTGTAGATCTAGGCCTTCTCAACCAATCCCTAGAGAATCAACAAGTTTGATTGGCTAGGGAGAGAGATCGGGCGAAAATGGAGCTTGGGGATGGAAGAGATAGTCAACTCAGAGAAGAAGACACCCCTTATATAGTGGAAGAACAAATCCAACCGTTATCCACCAATCCAGCCTGCGTAGCACGGTACTACCGCGCCAGGGCCGCGGTACTACCGCAGGGTCATGCGGTACTACCGTAGGGCCCCGCGGTACTACTGCCCGAGCAGCACAAATCAGGACAGCCCAAATGCACTGAAGCAGAGGGCTGTAGAACCCCTGTCGCGGTACTACCGTTCCCCTTGCGATACTACCGCAAGGCAGGGATGTTCCAGTTTTTGAGAAGGCAAGTTCATATAAAAATACATCCGTGGCAACTTCTGCTGAGTTGGAGTCAATGCAAAAATCCGACATGGTAGTACCGTGTGCCAGGGGCGGTACTACCGCGCGGGGTGCGGGTGTAAAAAATTACATCTACTCCTACTGCCGCGCAGGCTGCTGAGCCAGACCACAACGCACGATACTACCGCGTAGGGCGCGGATGTAAAAAATTACATCCGCTCCTACTACTGCAGCCGCAACAGCGCCTGGCCTGGGGCCACGGTACTATAGCTCCAAAGGAGCGGTACTCCCATGGGTGCTTGCGGTACTACCGCGCCTGGGCCCGGTACTACCGCAAGGGCCTGCGGTACTACCGCTCCTAGGAGCAGTACTACCGCATGCCCAAGCTCAGCCAACACGACAATTTGCATAGACGAGAAAAGACGGAGGATGCTCCAAAGTGCCAAAGGAAAGGCGGTGCAAAGGAGAAGATGTGTACGTGATGATTCCACCCAAACCTTTCCAAAGCGGACCCCTCTTAATAGTACGGCTTTCCTACGACTCAAATTCACCGAAAAAATGTAGAGAAACACCGTCTTCAACAGTCTTCGAGGGGCACCAAAACGTCTTGTGCCTAGTGATGAAATTTCTGAAATACTCAAAGCACACACTTAGTCCATAAAAGCATTGTCATCAATCACCAAAACAACTAAGGGGTAAATATGCCCTTACACATACGATGTAGTCATTAAACACCCGATGTGTTGGTATAGTCATTAAAGGCAACAAGAAGTGGAAGGCCAGTTGATGGTGCTAAGAAACTTCTAGGTGACGTGCAAGAAAACCATGCCAGCAGCGTGCTGTAAGATCCGCTACATGAAAGACAAATCCAGTCACCGAAGAAAAGAATAAAGAGCTTACGGCGAAGGTTGAAGAACTTACATGTATGATCAAAGGTAAAGAAGAAATTTCTATAAACGTTATTTAATGTTGAGACTGGTGATGCTAATTTTATTGCTCGTAAAATTATAATCTTGGTTGGAAGAGCCAAAATTATGCTTCTAATTTTCCTAGAACACTATATCCTAGTAATCAAGGAGCATCAAACACAATTATAATGAAGCGACAGTAACCGTCTAACTCTTTAACACACCCTCAAAACCTTTATATCTGCTCACACCGAGCAAAAGAATACATTAGGACAGTCTCCCGGCTAATGGGCCTCTCATGTCGACTCCCGGCTTGGTGGGTCGGGTTGAGGTTGATAAACCTAATGGTGCAATCCATCTAGCTTACCGATAAAGGTTGTTGCCCAAAGGCGTATCATTGTTTACTCTGCACGTTGTAGGCAAGATAGAACGTACTCATACAAGGTAACACCATCACAGTTATCTAGTATGTTTTGATATCCATACCTCTTCAAAGTTAATTAATTAATTATTTTGTTTTTCTTGTTAACAAGCTTTAACATGGGTAGTTGTCAAAATAAAAAAAATAGAGTTTTTTAGTACTAAAATGTCCTCAAGTCAGGCTCTCAAATGCTAGCTTTGCTTGTAGCGCATCTAGAATAGGTATCGCTAAGTTCTCAAGATTATGCCAAGAAGTGATATTTTGTTAATTGAGATTTGTAGTGTGCAAATGATCATTGGTCGGAGGATTATTCATCTTTCCGAAAGGAAATGCATCTCTTTGAGGAAACTAAAATTTTAGCCGTATTTTTTATATAGGCGTTAACTAACTTAATAGCTGAAATTCGAGCCGAAGGTAAGGTAGATCATTCGTAGGCCAACAGAGTTGTCAGAATTCCTTGCAGATGTGATAAATGGTACATAAGACATGCGTAAAGCAATATCTTGTAAGTTTTCATGATAAGTTTTGGCATAATCATAAAAAATTGCGTGAACACATTTTAAAAATGACATAGACATTTTTTGTATGTTATGAACATTTATGAAAAATTGCGCGAACACATTTTTAAATTTCATGAACATATTTTAAAGTCGCTATGAACATACTTTAAAACGTGTGAACATCTTCTAACTGTCATGAATTTTTTCAGTGGTATGAACATTCTTAAAAAATTACACAACCAAAGTTTACATCTTCATGAACATTTTTAAGCGTGTGATCATTTTATAAATGACACAGACGTTTTTTATTGGAATGGTATGTGCAGTTTTGAAAATTACGTGGCTTTTTACATTCAAGATATTTTTAATGTACGTTGCTAAAAAAATGAATTAAAATCATTTTTGAAATAATACATATATATCTCTCCCTAATCTATCCCTAATAATAAAGCACGGATTGACTCCGTGGGTTCACCGTCACAATACGCTTCTTCCCGTGATTTTACGCTTTCAGTTTGAATTTAAAACATATTTGAGGTGGTACTAAATTTTCGTTATATCTGTTTAGATGCGTCTGGTTTTTGTTTTCCCGTACTGGGCTTCGGCTGATTCGCTAAACTGGGCCTCGGCTGGGCCTGCATGCTGAATTGTGTCCGTCGTAGGCTGGTTCACCGTCGTTTTCTATATCTGGCTGTATGTGCGTGTGTTTGAATTAAAAGAAATTAGAGAAAAAAATGATGGCAGCGTTGGGATTTGATCCCTGGTCTCCCATGTTGGTTGCAGCGCAGGCTAGGCTCCTAAGATTGCTAATTAGGGCGTCTGGAACCTTAAGAATAGAGACAGGCGGACTCGGGCCGAGATAAATGGGCACGATCTTGATGGGCATGTGCGAGTGCTACGGCCCACTGGACGGACAAGGGACCAGGCTGGAAGTTTTTTTCATATTTTTTTACTTATCAAATAGTCCCACCTTGCTATTTAACATTAAATTTTACCAGTTTATATACGTTTTTTAGGTTGTCAGGCATCGAGAAGCTGCTTTGGAAATTAAGCAAAGAAATAAAGAAAGGAAATAGACATTCTTTGCATGAGAAATAAAGAAGGAAGATGGTAATTATATAGAGCCGGCAAGAAAGGTAATATGTATTAAATAAGAAATAAAGAAGGAAGAAAATTGGTGGTAATCATCTGGGCGCCATATTAATCGCAGGAGTAATTAGCAGGCCTAGCAAAAAAGGAAAAAAAAATTGCATGACAAAGAAGGAAGAAAATTGATGGTAATTATCTGGGCGCCATATTAATCACAGGAGTAATTAGTAGGCCTAGCAAAAAAGGAAAAAAAATAATTGCATGAGAAATAAAGAAGGAAGGAGAAAGAGAGAGGAAGGAAATGGACGGTAATTATGTGGGCATCATGATATAAGAAAAGAAAGAGAAAGAAAAACTAATTAACAGGAGGTGCAGGGGAATCAATGGTAGGTTGCCATGCTTATGAGTAAAAATGATGTGGCATTTTTTAATCCTCACTAAATTCATGTCATTTTTTTTCTTTCGTTATGTTTTCCTTGCTCTTATAATCTTTACTGAATTTGCGCCAAATTTGTAGCACATTGAACATGATGTTTGCACATACAATCCTCACTAAATTTATGTCAATTCTTTCTACCGTTCTAACACACAGGCATATATACTATTTTTAATATATAAATGGAGGTATAATATTATTGGTCCTCCCATTTCATATGTCCATGGTGTTTCCTCATATTGAGCTAGGCTATTCTACCAATCGTCTGTCTTGGGCCACTTGGCCTCTACCACGTTCGCCCGCGTAACGTTCGACCACGGTGCCCTCCTAACATGTCTGGCGATATCTCACGGAAATTGCCCCAAAAGTTACAAAATATTACCCACCAATACAACCTACTCCCCCGTTCCTATATATAATAAGTCTTTTTAGAGATTCCATCACAAACTACATACGGATGTATATATACGTATTTTAAAGTGTAGATTCAATTATTTTACTTCATACGTAGTCTATATTGCAATCTCCAAAAAGACTTATATTTAGAAACAGATGGAGCATAAGTGATAAAAGAAGGTTTTACACAAGGGAATCCCCTGCCTATGCCGGCCCATGCAGTAAGGACCATGTATACTGCACTCTATGCGCTGGAAGAAGACGCCGCACGCCTGTATGGGCCGCCTATGTCCAGGCGGCCTGTTTTTTAAAGTTTGTTTTTATTTATTTATTTTATTTTTTGTTTTCAATTTTTCTACTTTTAATAATTTGGGAAAGCAAAAAAAATCTGGAAATTTTAGAAAACGAGAATTTAGCAATAATCTTTTAATAAATCATAAATTGTTTGTAGATTAAAAAATGTTTGTGATTTGGTAAAAAAATGTTTGCTTAAAAAGCTCGTGTATTAGAAAATGTTAATGAAATTGAACAAAAAACGTTCATGACTTCAAAAACAATTTATTCATTCATAAAATGTTCACTGATTCAAAAATGATCATGAATTTCAAAAAATGTTCGTTAAATCAAAAAAATGTCCATGAATTTCAAAAAATATTTCACAAATTTCCTAAAAATGTTCTTCGATTATAGAAATGTTCATCGATTAAAGAAAATTGTTTTAAAACATGTTCACAAATTATTATTATTTTGCAAATAGCATAAAATCTTCAAGAATTCAAAAAATATTCTTTATTTTAGAAAAAGTACAAAAATTTGTAAAATTGTCTAAAAATTTGAAAAATGTTCACGAGTTTAGAAAAAATGTTCATCATTTCATAAAACTGAGAGTGATAATGTATCTTGGTGATGTAGCAAAATGTGGTCATGGCCATTGAAGATTATAGTTTTTTTGCCGTTGCAACGCACGGGCCCTTTTGCTAGTAATAATAAAGCACGGATTGAGTCTCCGGGTTCACCGTCACAATACGTTTCTTCCCATGAATTTACGCTTTCAGTTTTTATATTTCTTTATAAAAAAACTTTTTATATCGTGCTTATCCGAGGTGGTACTAAAAAAGTTGTCCGTCCGTAGGACAATCTGGCTCGTACCCGTCCTGCGGTGCCGGCCCAAAACAAATTGCCAGTGGGCCGGATCGACCTCCCTAACCAGTAGCATCAAAGGCACATTTCATAAAGAACGGCTGCTTCTTTAATAATCCCACATCACCCCCTTACCTCCTGATGAACCAGTTTATATACATCATTGATTTTAAATCTGCAAGCCGCCTCTAGAGTCTTTAAGGAAAGGGATGAGGAGCACCGATGCTATACGGGATGTTGTGTCCCCAACACGGGAGGAGGTGGAGCGAGCCAGGGGCCGGAGAGAAGGGAACAAAACAGGCCTACTCCCTCCATTCCACAATGTAGTGCTTCAACTTTGACCGTAAATTTAACTACCAAGACCGATTGCGGCGGGAGCAAAAATTATATCAGTGAATTCGTATTCGAAAGAAGTTTTCAATTATATAATTTTTTCTCCTGCCGTAGTTGGTCTCGTTGATTAAATTTATGATCAAAGTTGAGCCTCTGAAAACACGAGTGCATTATATTTTGGGAATGGAGGGAGTAGCTAGCGTTGGAAGGATAAAGCTGCGGCAGCTTCGAGGCATGTGATGGCCGATGGTGATTGAGTATGTGCCGGCCGCTCGGGCCCCAACACGTGATTAATAGCGCAAAAAAGCAAAATATCTTCCAAATTAAAAAACTACATAACAAAAATCATTAGAATTCAAATCTTATGATACCCTCTGTTTTTAAGTGTAAATGTTCTCAAATGGACTACAACGTACAGATGTATGTAGACATATTTTAACGTGTAGATTCATTCATTTTGCTTCGTATATAGTCACTTGTTGTAATTTCTAAAAAAACTTATATTTCGAAACGAAGGAAGTATTTATAAAATACTTTAAATGAATTACTAAAGTCTCAAACAGTATGTAAGGGCATTTTTAAGAACGTCCGCAACCATCCAAGGCGTAAGGTCCGGACGTGTTTTGACTGTATTGGTTTGCCAATTGGTCCGAACTTACTTTTTCCAACAATATGAAAACAACCTAGAGAGTTTTGCGAGCGTACGGACTGCTGCCATGCTCGATTCTATCTAACAATGGCCCACCCAAAAACCCCTTCCCTTGCCCATACCCCATCCCACCTGAAATGGCCAACGCCGCTCAAGAGCACCGGTGTCATATTCATGCCGGTTCATAGCGACGCGACCTCTCACTGGCATTCTAGCATTGAAGGGGCGCCGGTCGTGAGCGTCGCCCGCATCGTTTCCCGATGCACGTGAATCTTCCGCGTTCAAATGACAGGCCGTCATTCAGCCTCCCTAAGTTAAACATGCGCGGTTGCCGAGGAACCTACCCCGCCATTAACCACCTCGGCGCTTCTCCTGCCATTCATCTACTATTTAAACTCCATCCCCGGCTATAGCTGCATCCATCCTCCTCCTCGCCGCACCACATTCTTCATGGCCTCCTCGAGTTCCAAATCCATTTGGCACAACGTCTCCTCTGAGCAGAAGACGGAGATGCCACTATTGTTGCCGGCAAGCAGAAGGAGGTCGGAGCTGCGGACGTCCCAAAGGAAGACGCAATTGATGATGAGTCGCCGACACCCTCCTCGCCGGTCCATGTTAGCATCACCATGTGCTAGGCACGTGCTCACTACACCAAAATGGTGTTGGCCGAGCGGGAGGCCTTGTTCTGATAGGCGCAAGCCGACCAGGAGTACAACCTCCGCCTTCTCGACAAGCACCAACACGCGATGGAGGAACTCACCGCTGGCACAGCTATATCGCGCCAAACGTGGACCAGGTGGAGTAGGAGGTGTTGGTCGACTCATATCGCACCGCCTGTGAAATCTGCCGCAATCGTCGGCGATACCTCCAGCGTCAGGCGGAGATAGATGCGACCTTCAAGGAGATTCACGAGGAGGCCAACGAAGTCTATGGCAAGAGCGAGGACGAGGACGAGACATTCCCAACTCCACCACGCCCGCACCTTGCTGCCACAACCATGAAGCCGGCGCGTCCACAGGCGCTGCCGGCAGCGAAGAAGATTAAAGCATGGGAGCTCGCCGGTGCTCGGGCCCCAGGAAGACCACCGCCCATTTCGTTCCCTCTAAAGCCAAGCTTGGCGGGCTTAAAATCGTTGGCCGATTAGCCGCTTGCAAGTTGTGGAGGCAGAGACTATGAAGACATAGCCGGAGCTTCAGTTGTAATGCTCATGGCCAGCCCAAAATGAAAGAACGTATGTTGGCGGTCATTTGGACTAGGTTTAGAGTACGGTTTAGTTCAAATATATCAAAATATAATTAGTTTATGCCGTTCTATACGAAAAGCATCCGAGTTTAATAAAAAATATGCAAGTATGAACGAATACTTTTCGGATTGTTTAAATATCCATCAAATTTGTTCACTTTCCTTAAATTTCTTCCGTGAAGAAGATTTTTTCAATTTTTTGCCCGTTACAACGCACGGACGTATGTACTAGTAATCGGATTATATATAAAAAGAAAAGAAATTAGGAAAAGAGAAACCAAAAAAGAAAACCCGTACTACATAGCCCATTTACGGGGGCCATCTGAGGTGAGGCTCTCGGAGGAATCAGTCTTCCTGATATATATCTTCGGCTGATCCGTGCGCCAGGTACCGGATAGGAAGTTTTTCGAAATCAATCAAACCGCAGATGGCGAGTTCGTCGGAGAAGGCGCCTTCCCCCGCAGCGGCGGATCTGCCGGAGCGAGGTAAGATTACGGTGGCCAGCGGCAAACCAAAGGGGAAGACGAGGAGGATGACGCAGGAGGAGATCGACAGCTACATCCGGTCCAAGGGCGTGCGCATCCCCGTCGACTCCGTCCGCAGGGCGAGCAAGCTGAGGCTGGCCCTCACCAACCTCGACGACCTCGGCAGCCTCCCGGCTCCCGGTGTCCCCGGACGAGCTGGACGACTACGTCGCCAACATGATCCGGGAGGTGAACGCGATCGAGGATGACTTCCAGAAAGAGAGAGACGAGATCGCCAAGGAGTACTACGCAAAGGGCTACGTCGAGCGCGAGGTCAGCGACGACGACGAAGCAGGAGGCAGCAACCCCCGTGTGGAGACCGTTAGCACCGTAACCGTAAGGAAGCTCAACTGAACGAGCACCATTATCAGACTGTCCCTGATCTCGATCGGCGGTGCTTTCGAATAAATCGTCAGTCTGATAAACGATGGATTCAATGGTATGAGCGCTCCTATAGCGCAATAATAAAATTTCACTATATCGGCAGCAATCATTTTTTCTTCTTCATCATCCTTTTTGAATCATTGATCTAGAGTAGTTGATTTGTTTGACTCAGCTTGTATTAAATGGTTGTGCTATGTATTCCGTTTGGTCTGACGGTCACTTGATCTAATTTTAAACATATGAGGACCGCACGGTGAGCAAATTTACATTTTCTGCTGTAAATACTAAGTTCATTTAGTTGCACTAGGATATTGTTTTTACCATCTGGTACCTTCACCTTCTATGGTCGAGGAGCTCGTGTCATGGACGGTTGATTTCATGGTGGAGCTCTGGTTTGCACCATCAATCTCTAGAAGACGTCAATACTGCAAAGAATGGGTGATCCGAATCCAGCGGTGCTCTAGCGAGCCAGACTGATCACCAACAAGCTCTAACTTGTGGGAGCTAATGTTTCCAATCACTAGTAGAAAACAGGGCTTTGGTCCAGGCCGGGTCAGCCCATTAGTCCCGGTTCAGTCCAGAACCGGGACCAATGGGGGCATTGGTCCCGGTTCGTGAGCCCAGGGGGCTGCCCGGGCCACGTGGGCCATTGGTTCCGGTTCATCTGAACCTTTTGGTCCCGATTGGTGGGATGAACCGGGACCAATGGGCCTCGCTCCTGGCCCACAATCATTGGTCCCGGTTCGTGTCTCAAACCGGGACTAAAGATTAGACCTGTAGTCCCGGTTTGAGGCACGAACCGGGACTAATGGGGTTGAGAACTTTAGTCCCGGTTCGTGCCACGAACCGGTACTAAAGGTCTCATTTTCAAACTCTACCCCCCCCGGATCGCCTTTTCAGTTTTTTTAAAAATAAAATAAAATGATGGAAATGTCAAAAAAATAAAAGAAAATAAGTTTCCCATGTGATATGTGGTCTAGTTGTTGGGAAAATTTGCAAATGTGAATTTTGACTTTATTTGCAAAATCTCTCTGAAATTTGTAAAAATGGGCATAACTTTTGCATACTAACTCGGATGAAAAAGTTTTTTATATGAACAATCATCTACTCGAAAAGTTACATCCAAATTTAACGCGGGGGGGGGGGGGGGAACCCCGTTAAACATTTTCAAAATCCTCAAAAACCTAATAGAAAAAAAGTTACGGGGCTTTTAAGATATAGAGTGAAAAAAATCAGAAAAATTCAAACAGTGGGCAAACTGTGGTCAAACAATGGTCAAACTAATTATTTTAGAATATTAGTGTTACTAAATAATTATTTCAGTTATTTCAATTTTGGTCAAATCTGGTCAAACTGTGGTCAAACAATGGTCAAACTAGTTATTCAAGAAATATTAGTGTTACTAAATAATTATTGTTTTTTAAAACAATAGTTTCAAAATAAAACTATGAAATGTGTCACTTCATGCTCAAGCAAAATTCCTGAAGGTTAATAGGATTGACATCTTAGTATTGTCAGGAAAACAACAAGTGCAGACTTGGAGCGAGGGAGAATAGAACTCGGAAGTTAAGCGTGCTCAGGCTGGGGGAGTGGGAGGATGGGTGACCGTTCGGGAAGTTAGATGATTTGAAATGATGAGGGATGATTAGAGGATAAATTGAGAAGTGATGAGGGGTGGTGATTACAGACTAGAGGTTAAAATAATTCAGAAATTTGAAAATAAAAAAAATTCAAAAAAAGTTTCAAAAAAAATCATAAAATTTTCTTTAGTCCCGGTTGGTGTTACCAACCGGGACTAAAGGTGGAGCTCCACGTGACCACGCCCTTTAGTCCCGGTTCTGGATTGAACCAGGACTAAAGGGAGAGGCATTAGTACCGACCCTTTAGTCCCGGTTTCAGAACCGGGACTAAAGGCCCTTATGAACCGGGACTGAAGGCCCTTTTTCTACTAGTGAATGTTAACGATTGTTGAGATAATGGTCGCTCTTGAGCTAGAATCCACGAGCGCTAATGCCTCCAATGTTAGCGGCGAGAGATTGGAGACATATTGATCAGCAATGAGTCGAAACCGGCGATCGCTAATGCCTCCAATGTTGGAGGTGCGAGATAAGCGGATTTATGTTTTTTTATTTATGGTGTGTACGCCATCTCAACATGCTAGGGGGAGGGGGGGGGGTATGGTGTTCTTTGTGAACACATGGGGTTTAAGTTGCTATGTTTTCTCATTGCGTTTCAAGAGGGCTGTTTCTATGTTGTATGTTTATTTCATTGCTGCACATGCCATTTCTAAATGTTGCTTACTTTTGATTTTCCGGTTGCATCTGTTGATACCTTCTATGTCTCACTTTGTTTTTTATTTTGCGGGAATATGTCTCAATCTGTTGTTGCAATGAAATGAGGATTTATTGCATACCTCGAATGTTTTGTCGTGTGTACATGTCTAAAATGTTGCAATTTTTTTGCATGTCTTTTAGATCGCCACAGAAAATATTACAATGATGATGCATAGGGAGTTTTAAAAAAATATTGCACGCAACACGTGTATCCAGGGCCAAGACAACATCCGTTTGTTGACAGACTAAACTTAGGAATTGAATATATTTGGGAAAAAAGGAGACTCATTCGAGAAGGACTGGAATGAGCGGGCCCAGCGCGCGATAGGCCACAGGCCACATGACACAACCTCGCTTTTTCTGTTTCTTTTCACGTACTTTGCTTTCTTTTTTTACTTTTGCTTGTACTTCCAAATATTCTAAATATATATCTTATAAAAAACACTTTAACTATTTTTTTTGAAATTCTTAATCAAGCTTTTGAGAAATGCTAAATGTGTATGGAAAAATGTTTCTCATGTATATGAAAATTATACACAAAAAACATACAATGTGTACGAACAAGTTGTTCATGTATTTAAAAACTATTAATCAAGCATTTGAAAAAACAATTAGTCAAGTACTTGAAAAATGTTAATCAAGTATTTGAATTTTTTTAATGTGTATAGAAAAATATTTTGAATGCATACGCAAAATGTACAAATGCTTATGAAAAATATATATGAGAAATGTTAATCATGTACCTAAAAATTGTTAACCGTGTATAAAAAAAGTTCCAGATGTATAAAAAATGTACAATGTGTAGGGGGGAAATAGACATGCAATAAATGTAAGAAAAATGTTAATTTGCATTTAAAAAATTAGACATGTATAAGAAAATGTTACTGATGTATACAAAAAGTACAATATATGTTTAAAAGTGTAGACATAAAACCGAATAGAGAAGAATGTCAATGCTATACTGGCAAACTGTAAACTTGTACAAACAAAATGCTTATGTGCACAAAAAATGTACAATCCGAATAAAAAATAGTAGACATCAAAACAAATATCTGAAAAAGGTTAATCATGTATTTGAAAAATGTTGAACCTGAATAAGAAAAAAATTCTCAAGTATATGTCAAATATACAATATGTATGAAAAAAAGTAGTCTCCAAAACATATATCTGAAAAATGTTAATTATGTTTTTGAAAAATGTCACAATGAGTATAAAAAATGTTCCTACAATATATATGAAAGAAAAGTAGACCTCGAAACATACTTTTTAAAAACTATCATGTATTTTAAAATTAATGAAGATGTATAAAAATATTTCCTTGCATATATGAAAATTTTACAATGTGTAAGAAAAGACGTAAAAATCAAGGCTAGTCGAAAAGAAACAAAGCATACCAAAGAGGAAAAAAGAAAAAAGAAATAGAAAAAAAATAAGAAACCAATCGAAAGCAGTGCAACATAGTGAAAAATGAAACCTAAAGAAAACCAAGAAAGAAGCAAATACTACCGAAACGAGAAAGAGGATGAAAAAACAAAAAAAAACAAAGAAACCAATGCATTATAGTGAAATAATGTGAAAACCAAGAAACTCAATAAAATGAAACGGAAACAAAAGAAAACCAAAAAAGGCAACGCAAAAAAGAAAAACAGGAATAAAAAAGAACCCGAAAAATATAAAGCAAAACAGTGAATGCAGTGAAAGAATGGTTCTATAGTATTGGGCTGGCCCTGTCCTTTAGGCGAGAGAAGCAGATATCTCACAGCAAGCGAGATGGCAGATTCTATTTGGCACGTTAGTCGCTGCTGAACGAGCGCGCGCGCACCCTCCACTGGACACTGCACGTGGGAGTGAGGGTGTGCGCGCTGTATCCTTTTCCCAGCGCTCAGCGCGCATAATAGGAGCTCCCAAGCGAGATATAACTCTTGCGCTCGGCCGGGCACCGAGCATCATAAATGGCGTATCCTATTTGGCGCGCCAGTAGTTGCTTAGCGACCGCGCGCGCACCCCTGATGCACACTGCACGTGGGATTGAAGGGGTGCGCGCTGCACCCTTTTCCCAGCACTCAGCACGCGGAAAAGGACCTCCCAAGCGAGATATAGCTCTAGCACTCGGGCCGGGCCCCATCCCATTACAATCAGCCGGGCACCGAACACAGCCCACTCACACTTAAAAAAGAAAGAAGGAAAAAAAAGTTGCGTCCGCCAAGGCTCCAGCTCAATAATCGCTCAAGCTAAGTCAGAGCTCTCTACATACAGCTTCAGCACAAAAGTCCCGGCGAGGTAACTCTGACAGTTCATCCCAGCCTGAAGTGTGAACATCAACGACTCGCAGGGAAGACTGCAGCGGCCTCCCCTCTGAGCTCTGACTAAACATAAATATCATGCCGGCGGCGTAAACCCGCGGCAAGTTTCAGTCTTGACCCTCGCGCCATTGTTTTCCCAACGCAAAAGGTCAACTGTTGAAGCTCCTGGACGCCATCCATCATCCATGGCCACACGCAGCGCTACGTACAGCATGAAATGGACCGGCGACGAAATTCCGGCGGCAGCTCCATGTCTCCGCTGTTCAGGTCATAATGTTAACCCCAGGTTTTCCACCCGTATGACGCGCAGGAGTCAATGTCGATCCCTGTCACCCGCGTACTTTGGCTAATCCGGCGACTGAGCACGGATGCCAAATAGAGATGGACTGCCGCTTTCTCGAGCCCTGTTCTATAACTGACGACAGGACCGCAGCATATGGTGGTAGGAGTACTAAAGTTCATCCATTTTATGAGATCATCGAGTCGGAAATGAATCGCTATCGACGGCATTTTTTAGCTATATATATAGGTTGGGTAAATACGTCTGTTAATAGTAATTACTTATGCAGGAAACATTCGTTGTGCTAGCGCCGTGGATTCATATGGAAGACGGGTTTATTTTATTTCTGAAGGGGGTATTATTTTGGAAAAACAATGAGAAGAAAAGGTTCCCTTTGTTAAGCGTCTTTCAACATTGTCATCAATTGAGCATGACAACGTCAGACCAGCTATGGCGACGTCGTTCGCTATACCGATCTGACTTTGCATCTTATATACAAGTCATTACGTCCCTTTTAACTGAATCCAAATCAGTAACCCAGCCAATATGCACTGACAAGTCTCGAAATAGGAAACACCGCCACTAGGCCGAGAGCGACACCATGTGATGTTTTAATCTTAATCGACTAATTAGCTCAGCCTTGAATATTCTTACAGCTCGTTTGGTACCCATCATTTGGGTCGGATTTGGTGGATTTCATTTGCGAATTCCGGAATATACTTGTTTGGCTGCCACAGAATTGAGGGTGGATTTCATTCTAAGATTCCAGAGGATGTAAACTTGGCCTAGGCCCAAATCCCAGCCCCTCGCCCGTCATTCTCCCGGATTCCACTCGCTCGCTTCCCCCACCCTACCCCGACGCCTTCGTCTCTCGCCTCCTTCCCCCACCCTACCCCGACGCCCGCCGCCGCCGCCGCCGCCATGAACCCCACCTTCTCGGCCGCCGGTGATGCACCCCCCTGCCGGTGAATGGCTTCTCCCCGAGTTCTCTTCCCCCGTCCCCTCTACACGCGAAGCTTTCTGTTCGATGGTGTGCTGCCTCCGGTGACCACAGCGCCGTCGTCGAGCTCTCAAATCCTGGTAGGTTCTCCCTCCACCTCTCTTCTCCCCCTCCCTCTCTCTGGTGGATCTTTTCTGCTTGAACCCTAACCCTAACCTGAACCCACCTCCATCCAGCCACCCGATCCGGACAGAAGATCGACTTCTTGACGATTCCTCCGCCAGCCCACGGTCGGTCAGCTCCACACCCCGGAAGATCGACCTTTTTGTGGTACGTGGTCAGCGTGTCTGCGTCCCCTCTATGCAAACAGAATGGATCTCTGAATTTAATGTGTTTTGCACACTGATTATTTTGTCTGAATTCAGTATAGAACAAAGTCAGTGTGGTTGGACAGTGATTTTTTTGTCTGGATTTAGTATAGAACAATTCAGTATGGGCCGCAAGCAGACATGAACCCCTGATTTCAATATGTTTGCACACTGATTTTTTGTCTGAATTCAGTATAGAACAATTTCAGTGTGCTTGCATAATGATTTTTTGTCTGAATCAGACTGGGATTTTTCCAGACTGAGCTGATTTTTATATTCGGACTTGTTATTGAAGCTAGATACTTGAGCATAATGTTTTGAAATACAAGTTTAGGATAGTTTTGATTCACTCCGTTTTAGGAGAGAGTGTTAATAACATGTTCAATAAGACTGTGTCAATTGTATCGTATGGCGATTGAAGCTTCTTTTTATGTGAAACTCTAATGCTTGATGGTTTTGTTTGTTATGATCTATTTTTCCAAAAGTATGGGGGCGCAGGTCTGTTCATCCACCTGACAAAAGTGAAACAGAAAGTAGCATAAACCCTGTTTGGGTTTTGCCCATCTTTTTCCTCCATCTAAGCTTTCTTGACAAGCAACTGCATCTGTTTTTTGTGTATCACTAGTAATAAGCATGAGTTTTTTGTGTATCACTAGTAATCGAGCTTGAGTTCTTTCTCAATTGTTATTTTCTTCATTTTAATATAGATGTCAGACTTGTACATTAACACATTGCATGGCGATGAGAGGAGAAAGAAAAGGAAGAGGGCAGCTGCTGGATTTTTTGTGTCGGTTGTCGCGATAGTTCAACACACGTATTGTTAGAGGAAGATTAGAGAGCTTGATGATTTCAGTGAGGATGAGGCGGAGATTAGGATTAGAAAGCAGATGCTTAGATCAATTTATCAGGGTTCTAACAAGCACTGTTTTGATAGTTTGCGCCTAACTAAACGGTCCTTTGTGGACCTGTGCGCTATTTTGCGTGAAAGATGTGGTTTGGGGGACACATTTTATGTGTCGGTTGAAGAATCAGTCACAATGTTTCTGCTAGTGCTAAGCCATGGGATGAAATACCGGTTAATTGAAAGCACGTATAGATGGGCACTCGAGACCATCAGTAGGCATTTCAATGAGATCTTAAGAGCTGTCCTTTCCTTGTCTCATGAGTTTATAAAGCTACCAACCCCTTCAGCTGAGCAGCCCGAGGATAGTAGATGGAAATGGTTTCCAGATGGGCTAGGAGCTTTAGATGGCACACATGTTGATGTCCGTGTTTCCGCTCTCAAGCAAGGCAGATACAGGAATAGAAAGCAAGATGTGACCACTAATGTGCTTGGTGTTTGTGACCGGAATATGGAGTTTTTGTATGTCTTAGCTGGATGGGAAGGTTCTGCATCTGATTCACGAGTGTTGCGAGATGCAATGTCACGACAAGACGCTTTTAGAGTTCCACATGGTAATTCTCTGTCTTGGTACGGTAGAACAACTAAGTTATGATATTTCAATGTAAATATAATATCTAATACTTGTTATTTTTGCAAACATTAGGAAAATACTACCTTGTAGATGCTGGGTACACTAATGGTCCGGGCTTCTTTGCTCCATACCGGTCAGTCCGGTACCATTTGAAAGAATGGGCGGCTAATGGAAATAACCCACAAACTCCAAGAGAGTTATATAATCTGCGACATGCATCAGCTAGGAATGTGATAGAGAGAACTTTTGGTCTACTAAAAATGAGATGGGCTATTTTGGGGACTAGTTCATTTTTTCGCATACGGAATCAGGTATCACATAGTATTTTGCAAAACCAAGCCTCCGTTTATTTTTATTTTTTTATTAACACGCCAATAATACCATCTCGCAGATCCGTGTCATTAATGCTTGCTGCATATTGCATAACTTTCTAAGAGATAGGCAGAGAGAGATGGATGATATAATGCTAATTGACGTGGATAATCAGTTAAATGCTGCTGCCATCGAACATCCTGAAGAACCAAACATGATTAGACATGTTGAATCAACAACTGAGTGGAACAACAAGCGAGATACCTTAGCTAATCAAATGTGGGCAGATTACCAAAGGAGACGCGGGGGAGCCAATCATTGAATTCATTCATTTGTATGTTCATATATTTCATATGCCTATTTTTGAAACCCCCCCTCTCTCTCTCTCTGGATTCTACGTTTGTCTCATACATATATTGTTGCTTGCAGGAAGATATGGATGTGGAGAAGAAAGGAGGTAGAAACTACCTTACCTGGATGGATGAAATGGATGAAGCAATGCTGAATGTGTTCGTGGAGCATTACAATAGAGGGGATCGTGCTCAAAATGGGTCGAAGCCACATGTCTACACTGCAGTTGTCAAGAATGTTCGAGCCAAGTGCAATGTGGATATCACAAAGGATAATGTCATATCAAGGTGCAAGACTATTGATAGACACTATGTCAATGTCAGCAAGATGTTGTCAACGAGTGGTTTTGGGTGGAATTGGATCCATAACAAGCTTATGGTTGATAGTGAGGACGTGTGGAGAAACTATGTCAAGGTAAGCACTACATCTTGAGCATCTATGTATTCATGGCATGGCCACAAGATTCATTTTCATCATTCATGTGGTCAAGTAGTTTATTCGAAAACATGCACTTATACACCTTCTCCACCTTCTCCATCATGATGTGGAATTCAGCCAAGTTTATTTGAAAACATGCACTTATACTTGTTGGAAATATGCCCTAGAGGCAATAATAAATTGATTATTATTATATTTCCTTGTTCATGATAATCGTTTATTATCCATGCTAGAATTGTATTGATAGAAAACTCAAATACATGTGTGGATACATAGACAACACCATGTCCCTAGTGAGCCTCTAGTTGACTAGCTCGTTGATCAATAGATGGTTACGGTTTCCTGACCATGGACATTGGATGTCGTTGATAACGGGATCACATCATTGGGAGAATGATGTGATGGACAAGACCCAATCCTAAGCCTAGCACAAAGATCATGTAGTTCGTATGCTAAAGCTTTTCTAATGTCAAGTATCATTTCCTTAGACCATGAGATTGTGCAACTCCCGGATACCGTAGGAGTGCTTTGGGTGTACCAAACGTCACAACGTAACTGGGTGGCTATAAAGGTACACTACGGGTATCTCCGAAAGTGTCTGTTGGGTTGGCACGAATCGAGACTGGGATTTGTCACTCCGTGTGACGGAGAGGTATCTCTGGGCCCACTCGGTAGGACATCATCATAATGTGCACAATGTGATCAAGGAGTTGATCACGGGATGATGTGTTACAGAACGAGTAAAGAGACTTGCCGGTAACGAGATTGAACAAGGTATCAGGATACCGACGATCGAATCTCGGGCAAGTATCGTACCGCTAGACAAAGGGAATTGTATACGGGATTGATTAAGTCCTTGACATCGTGGTTCATCCGATGATATCATCGTGGAACATGTGGGAACCAACATGGGTATCTAGATCCCGCTGTTGGTTATTGACCGGAGAACGTCTCGGTCATGTCTGCATGGTTCCCGAACCCGTAGGGTCTACACACTTAAGGTTCGGTGACGCTAGGGTTGTAGGGATATGTATATGCAGTAACCCGAATGTTGTTCGGAGTCCCGGATGAGATTCCGGACGTCACGAGGAGTCCCAGAATGGTCCGGAGGTAAAGAATTATATATAGGAAGTGCTATTTCGGCCATCGGGACAAGTTTCGGGGTCACCGGTATTGTACCGAGACCACCGGAAGGGTCCCGGGGGTCCACCGGGTGGGGCCACCTATCTCGGAGGGCCCCATGGGCTGAAGTGGGAAGGGATCCAACCCAAAGTGGGCTGGGGCGCCACTTCCCCCTAGGGCCCATGCGCCTAGGGTGGGGGAAACCCTAAAGGAAGAGTCCTAGGAGGGGAAGGCACCTCCTAGGTGCCTTGGGGAGGAGGGATTCCTCCCCTTGGCCGCACCCCCCTAGGAGATTAGATCTCCTAGGGCCGGCGCCCCCCCCCCTTGGCCCTCCTATATATAGTGGGGAGATGGAGGACTTCTAATGCTTAGCCTTTGGTGCCTCCCTCTCCCTCTCCGACACATCCTCCTCCTCCATAGTGCTTAGAGAAGCCCTGCCGGAGTACTGCAGCTCCACCACCACCACGCCGTCGTGCTGCTGTTGGGGCCATCTTCCTCAATCTCTCCTTCCCCCTTGCTGGATCAAGAAGGAGGAGACGTCGCTGCTCCGTACGTGTGTTGAACGCGGAGGTGCCGTCCGTTCGGCGCTAGGATCATCAGTGATTTGGATCACGACGAGTACGACTCCATCAACCCCGTTCTCTTGAACGCTTCCGCATAGCGATCTACAAGGGTATGTAGATGCACTCTCCTTCCCCTCGTTGCTGGTTTCTCCATAGATAGATCTTGGTGACACGTATACAATTTTGAATTTCTGCTACGTTCCCCAACAATACTTGTTCATGCATAGCTTTCTAATCAGTAGTTTACTCATCATTTCCCCTATGTTTTGCTATTATATTAGTGATCAGCCTTCTCTTGAGAAACAATCACAACTTGCAGCAGTGCACTTGTTTTCCCCATTATTTATGTGATTTTGCACCATGACATGAGTTACATCTTAGCTGTAGTCTACGATTTTCTCTTTGGATGTGTGTTTGGTGTTTGGATGGATGTGTGTTCATTTTCCACCATGACATGAGACTATTTGTCTTCATGGGTTGCAGGCAAACAAAGATGCAGCATGCTACAGGCACAAGGTCATAAAGTTTTGGGACTCTATCAGCCTTGTCTTCTCGAGGGATCATGCCACCGGAACGGGAGCCAGAACTGTTGGTGAAAGTGCAGCAGAAATGGCTGCAGAGAATGTCAACAACATCAACACTGATTCTGCCGCAACATCTTCAACCCAAACCGGCGAGGAACAGAAGAGGAAAAGATATCGATCGGATGACTCAATTGCATCTATGCTTGGAGAGAAATTGGATAATTTTACCAGTGCCTACAAAGCTGATATCGCTCAAGTTGCTCCTCCTGAGAAACCCTCCTCTCCTGAAGAAATACTTGACGCTCTCAATGCAATTGTGGGACTGGATGATGATGGCTTGCTAGCAGCTTATGATTTCCTCATAGCAGATGATCGCAAGTTCAAGGCTCTTATGGCGCTGCCTGAAAGGATGAAGAAGAAATGGATCCTCAAGCAAATCAACCAATGAAGGTATGTTTCTTGTTCTGTGATTAGTTACCAGCTAGCAAGCTCTACTGCATTTTGTCCTTAGTTGTTTGTTATAGTACAATATTATGGGTGTCCTGTATTTTGTCATGCCAATATGGAGCAGAGGAGGCAGCAGCTTGCTTGCTTTTCATCATATTTATGTACTTACCTATTTCCATGTTTGAGATTAGCATGATAGAAGGTTTTATGTTATCATCTTAATAAGGTTTTCCTGCCAGGTCTTCCCAAACATGGCTTGATAAAACAACGTTTTCCTGCCATGTTTGAGAACAACTTGTTCTGCCATGTCTCCTGAAACAAGGTTTTATGAACATATTTTGCATGCACATAAATATTCAGTGTGTTTGAAGGTCTCTTATGAACTAGTCTTTTTTTCTTCGGTCGAGAGGTGGCATTATTAGTCTAGAATACATCAACCAGATATATGCTTATTTAGTGGCTGTAGTCTTTTATCGACTTAGTTTCGGTCCTACTTAACATACTCGGTTGTTGATGGTTTTTTGCTATTACCTTTCGATTCATGATAATTGTGCAAATGAAGTGCAAGTTAACCTTTGAAAAATTTCTATATCAAGTTGAGTTTTCTTACCCTTCCTAGAGATTGTTGCAAGCTAAAGCTTATCGTGTGACACTTCGATTTGTCTTCTTGGCTATCGTCATCTTTCACTTTGAGCAATTTCTACCAACCATTGTGTTCAAGGATTGTTTATTGCCCTATGAGACCATATGTCACCATTTCTCATCATATTTTGCAGGAAATTTTGGGTGAAGTGTGATGTTGAACGAACAGAACGAAGAAATGAAGATCCTTGAGCAATGAAAATCTTTCTTGGATGGTGCTAATAATGCAAAGATTCAGTTTTTATGTAACCTTGACTAGATTATGATCATTTGATGTTGTTGTGAACCTTTGTCGTATTGCAAAGATTAACTTTTTACAAAGTCTCATGTTTAAGTTATATGTATTGGCATGGTTCAGTTTAATGCAAAACATTGCCATGTGTGAACAAACGAGCTGTCAATGTTGGTGTTGGTACAGATTTGTTCATACTATTTATTCCTAGCACAAAGGCTAGTGCGTTGGTGCTGGTATAGTTTCATGCTCATTTTGGTTCTGGTACAGATTTGACCTCAAAATCCTAGTGACAGCCAAACATGAAATTTGGATTTGGAATCTAGATTCAGCCAAATGAAATCTTGATAGAGATTTCATTTCATTTCATTTCAGCCAAATGAAATGAAATCAGGGGAGCCAAACGAGCTGTTACACGGATCCTGATGCAGAGTTCTGGCCAGACGAACTGTTTCTGAATCAGTTGATGGTATCTTTTGACAAACGACAGGAGGTTGGCATTACAGCTACTCCTCTTGGACAATTGACCGATTGTTTTCTCCTTGCTAGGCACTTTGAATGTGTTTCTTTAGGTATCTCAGATTCTCAGTATCTGTATACCCAGTGCATCTCTGGTACGTACTGCATTCTCAAGAATCTCGATCAATCATTTGTAGGTGGGTTTCAGCCCCAATTGGCTATTACTCTGGCAATTGCTCAGACTATTGCACCGCAAAGCCGTGCTGAGTTGGCATTAAACATAACCGCATTTGCCAATCGCAGGGTTACAGCTACAGCACACCATTGAAGTACTATTAACCACTCAGTAATCTGGAGCATCCAAGTTGCAGAAACTAATCAGAAATTTTCAAAAGCATAAATTGGAATAGCAGCTGGGTAGTAGAGTACTCTAGTAGCAAAAGCTTCAGACAAGCATGCATTCAACTGCTCGTCGTGTGCCGCTAAACGGAAACAGACGGTCCATGCCGGGATGCGTACAGATAGGATATATGATCCAGTTCAAGAAGATGTAATTGGGGTGGTTCGTCATCAAGCGGCACATATGTTTAAATATACCTCTCGCTTCACATGCACACTCATCCTCTGTAATATGAAAGCTCTAGCGAATGGATGAGGAGGCCAAAAGAGAAACTCGTCTCGTACAATATATATTCCCGGAGGATGCCATCGCCGGCGCTGCGCTCTATTCTAACGGAAACCTGCTTTAATAACCACTAAAGCAAAGTCAGCGATCTCCTCGAACGGACAGACGGTTCTTCGCGCGATCGATCATAAATAAAAGCACAACATGGTTCAGACAACGGAAAAAGAAAGAGAAGAAACCCTAGCGCGCCGGATCATGCGAACTGCCAACAAAAGTCGAATTTCGCAACCGGCGATGCGACGGGTGGCCTATCTTACTCTGAATCTACGCTGCAGGCATTAGTATTCTCGAAGAGCAAGATGACTTAGTCTATTCTCGCAGGCGAGGCGATGGGTTTAGTCTAGTCTCTGATAGCGTCAGATGCGAGTGTGATCGGTAGGTGCATAAACAAAGCCGCCATGTTGGTCGCTGACCTTGCCGATCGTTCGATCGATCCGACTGCGTCGGGTTTCCACGGGAGTTGCTTGTGCATTTGGGGATCCTTTCTTTACGCGCCCTCCCGTGGCTGCCACCCCGGCGGGGAGCTTACGGCGATCTAGGTGGTTGCTAGCTGCCGGTAACATGATTTTCGCCATAAACTAGTGGCTGCCGGTAACATGTACGTAAACAGTTGACAACCACGATTACTCTAAACTGATATTTCATCGCGGTGTCTTATCATCAAGCTGTGCTACATGATTGGTGTTCGGATGGTTTGCGGCCGGAACAAGACCAGTTTTAAACACGGCTCCGATCGAGGAAGATGATGATGAATCAGTTTAATAATATAAGACCGTTTTTGACACCAGTGTAGACAGCAGCAAGCACTTGTACGAAATCTGAAGTGTGTCTGTAGGGGAATAATAAGCAACAGAATAAATTTGATATATATGCATAATAACAAACAAGAAAAGGACATAGAGAAGCTCCTAGAAGCAGAATTTGTGCGGCTGCCGGTTTTGCACGTCCATTGCGTACTTGAACGGACCAGATGAATAGTTTATCCGCCAACGAGATTGCTCGACTGCGAATGCTTTGTCTTTTATACAGACAGACAAAACAAACAAACAAAAACGCAGCGAGACTGGATTCCAAAATAAATAAATGAAACAGAGAGTACTGTACAGTTGACCGGAGCTAATAAAAAGAACAGACTACGAACAGGGGTGTTTGTGGACAGGATTCGTTTCGCGTGACACATTTTGTTTCACACCAAAAGCCCTCTTCAATTGCGTCACATACATATTTGAATCTTCTGTGTTCAAATTGGGATATGGTCGCGAATCCAATCAAATGATTGATACCTGATGAGATTATTTCTCAATTGGGACATGCATCGTGCAGATGCATAGGCCGGGGATACATCCTCCTTAAAAAAAAGGGACGCTAACACGATTCAGTAAACATAGAAAAGTAGTATTACTGTGTTCTTTTTTTTTTGCGGGGAAGTATTACTGTGTTCTATCTTGTACTATAAGAAACTTTGTGTTGTTAGCCTCAGTAGCAATAAACTACTTCCTTCATATCGATTGTAATAACATCTTATATTATAGAACAAAGGGAATAGTAGCAAAGTAAAGATACAAATTGTGGAGCTTCAAGAATGACAAAGACACTAATAAAAGCCTCTCTCTTGGCGGGAACATCTCGTCCCGCTAAACGCCGCCCCACGAGCCTTCTACCCGAAAGTTCGTTCTCGGCAAACATCAACTTTTAGTTCCCATACCAGAAATAGAGCTTTAGATCTTAAAGCGTTTCTAACTGGTCCCCTATCCTGCATTAGAGGAGGCTAAATTCCATTTTCCTTCTTAACCGACACCTAATTGAACTCTTAAAACCTTTAGTGGAGGATAAAATTAGTATGTGGCCACCGTGACTTTTAAATATACTCGGCCGCCCTTCCATGGAGTAAAAAAATCCTGACACCCACTTCTCCTTCTCTTCCATTTCGTCGTCGCCCACACCCCCGCCCCCATCCACTTCGACGCCGCTCCGGCGCCGATAATTGCCAGACCTAGCCGCCGTCGCTCCCCGCCACCCACCCACAGCGTGGATCCATGCAGCCGCGAACAGTCCCGAGCTCGTGACTGCGCCAGCGTTGGTGCTTCCACCTTCCGTTGGTGGTTCCTGCTTCCCCGACCTCGCACCACCAAGGGAATACCTCGTTGTGCGGCTGCGCCGATGGTGGACGTGGGTCACGGAGATCACTGACAGCGAGATGCATGAGAGGATGTGGATCTTTTTTTTCACTCTGTGGTGCAGGCGGCGCATGAATACAACATTATGTCAGTGTGCCTCCACAGTGCCAACGCCCCGCGGAACTTCCTCGACGACCTACAGTAGTTGGTGCCCGTCGACCCTCGGGTGGTCACCGCATGGGATATGCGGGAAGACCAGGAGGCCGCGAGCGCCATGAGGCAGAGCAAGCCAGCGATATGTACATGGTGGAGCTCCGTTGCCTATACCCGGAGTGTGCTGATGCGGGGTGCCGGTTGTACGTGCATTACAAGGATGGGGCGACGGAGGCCATTAACCTTTGCTCTAGTGACTTTGACGAAGACGGCGGTGACAACGGAGAGGGACAGGGCGTTGGCGGCAGAGCGGGCCAGGGCGGTACCGGCGGAGCGGACGAGGAGCACATGACTGAATGGGACTATGAGAGGTTGATGAACGAGAGTATCAATAGTGAGAGCGAGTAGTTTTTTTAGTTTTTATGCAATCTAATTTAAATTTTATTTAAGTTATGTAAAGCAGTTTATGCAACTGGTTGAATCGAGTTTGAAAATCAAGTTTTATTGCGTTGTTTGAATCAAATTTGCATTGAGTTTGTGTTATTTTCTAGTGAGTTAAGTTTAGGAGCTTAGTTAGAAATGAAACTTTTCTAGAGTAGCAAATATACTCATCTAAAGGACTCGGCCGTACCCTACTCTAAATTATAGTGGGAACGGTTAGAGATGTTGTTACTTACAGTAATGCTAAAAATGCAAACGGAATAAATTATATACACTGAAAGGATCGATATGGTTGACTAGAAGGGGGTGGTTGAATAGGCAACTAACAATTTTTAGCTTTTCTTTACCAAATTAAACTTTGCATCAAAGTAGGTTGTCTAGATGTGCAACTAGGTGAGCAACCTATATGATGCAACAACAACGAGCACACAAGCAAGCAAGAGAAGTAACACTAATAAGCTTGCACAAGTAAAGGTACGAGATAACCAAGAGTGGAGCCGGTGAAGACGAGGATGTGTTACCGAAGTTCCTTCCTTTTGAGGGGAAGTACGTCTCCGTTGGAGCGGTGTGGAGGCACAATGCTCCCCAAGAAGCCACTAGGGCCACCGCATTCTCCTCACGCCCTCACACAATGCGAGATGCCGTGATTCCACTATTGGTGCCCTTGGAGGCGGCGACCGAACCTTTGCAAATAAGGCTGGGGCAATCTCCACAACTTAATTGGAGGCTCCCAACAACACCACGAAGCTTCACCACAATGGACTATGGCTCCGTGGTGGCCTCAACCGTCTAGGGTGCTCAAACATCCAAGAGTAACAAGATCCGCTAGGGATTGGTGGGGGAATCAAATTTCTCTTGGTGGAAGTGTAGATCGGGGCCTTCTTAACCAATCCCGAGCAAATCAACAAGTTTGATTGGCTAGGGAGAGAGATCGGGCGAAAATGGATCTTAGATCATTAATGGAGCTTTGGGGGGAAGAGGTAAGTCAACGAAGACGAAGAGGACCCCCTTTTATAGAAGGGGATCCCATCTAACCGTTACCCCCAAAAGAGCCCCGCAGAGGGCAGTACTACCGCAAGTGGCAGCGGTATTACCGCTGGACCCAGCGGTACTTCCGCTCCCCCTTGCGGTACTACCACCCAGCCTGGGAAGGATTGAAGGGAGAGCAGAAATCGTGCCCAGCGCAGTACTGCCGCAGTGGTAGGACGGTACTACCGCCCTCGAGCGGTGCTGCCGCTTCTACTACCGCTGCAAAGTGCCGCTCAACCCGACACGAGATGCGACCCCCTCGAGTCGACACGGTAGTAGCCCGGTACCGCAGCGGTACTGCGGCTGAGGACCACAAGAGGTACTACCGCTGGGTACCGCGGTACTACCGCTCGGACACAAAACAACACCACTGCAAGGGGAATGAGCTCTCCAGTTGAAGCGGAAAGGCTCAGAGGGTGAGATAAGGATGTGTACGTGTTGATTCCACCCAAGCCTTACCAAAGCGGACCCCCTCTTGATAGAACGGTGACTCCTACGAAACTAGTCCACCAAACAAGAAATGAAAGAGCTACACCGTCTTGAAAAACACTCTGAGGGGAAAGAAATCGTCTCGTGCCAAAGGATGAATCTCTGAAAGGCTCAAAGCACACAGTTAGTCCGCAAACATGTTGTCATCAATCACCAAAACTACATCGAGAGAGATATGCCTTAACAATCTCCCCCTTTTTGGTGGATTGATGACAACTAGGGATTTGCACAGGGATAAGGCATGAAAGTAAAGATACTTAGGACTACAAAATATAGACGGGCTCCCCCTGAATGTGTGCACCTAGTTAGTAGTTCCTTTGGAATGCAAGACACACACATTAGGATCAACACTCCCCCTATATTTTATAGTCCAACAATCTAAGCATAGGAAACATGCAACTCATAAGATACCAAAGTACTAGATAGACATAGATAATGAAGATAAAGATAAGGTAGCACATGTCTCACACCACATGTTTGGAACTTAGATCTCACTGGCACAAAACCAAACAAAGCAAATGGCGAGAAAACACACCGACACCACAAACCACAAAGACACACTCGCAACACGGCAACAACAGCAACACAAATCCCTAACCACTCTCCCCCTTTGGCATCGAGACACCAAAAGGGCAAAGAGCGTTGCTACGGCTCCAGGTGATAGCAAGCTGAGGATCTCAAACATCACATCCCAGCGGGATCGTCTGCACCGCCTTCATTGGTCGAAAACTGCTCTGTGTCTGAATAAGTCCACTGGCAATGCTGCTGAACCCACTCCTCCTCATCAGTGATCCTCTCCTCAAATCCGCTATTAACAGTGGCACCCAACTGGCGCATGAGCTCCTTGTGACGTCTGCGAGCCTTCTTCTTAGAGACATGAGACATGTAATGTCCATGAGACTCCATGCAGAAAAGTTTCTTCATCTTGCGCTTAATCCTCTTAGCCCGTGAGGGCTCCACACCAGAGGGCTCATAGTCCTCATCCTTGTTGGCCCTAGCCTCGTCCTCGGTCTTCATGTCAGCCTCAGAAGGTGGATCACCAGATCGAGGGGCCTGGGTGCCCCTGTTGTCCTTCTTCCTCAGACGCTTGATATCATGAGAAATCTCAAGGAAATATGCCCTAGAGGCAATAATAAAGTTATTATTTATTTCCTTATATCATGATAAATGTTTATTATTCATGCTAGAATTGTATTAACCGGAAACATAATACATGTGTGAATACATAGACAAACAGAGTGTCACTAGTATGCCTCTACTTGACAAGCTCATTGATCAAAGATGGTTACGTTTCCTAACCATAGACATGAGTTGTCATTTGATTAACGGAATCACATCATTAGGAGAATAATGTGATTGACTTGACCCATTCCGTTAGCATAGCACTTGATCGTTTAGTTTGTTGCTATTGCTTCCTTCATGACTTATACATGTTCCTATGTCTATGAGATTATGCAACTCCCGTTTACCGGAGGAACACTTTGTGTGCTACCAAACGTCACAACGTAACTGGGTGATTATAAAGGTGCTCTACAGGTGTCTCCGAATGTACTTATTGGGTGACGTATTTCGAGATTAGGATTTGTCACTCCGATTGTCGGAGAGGTATCTCTGGGCCCTCTCGGTAATGCACATCACTTAAGACTTGCAAGCATTGCAACTAATGAGTTAGTTGCGAGATGATGTATTACGGAACGAGTAAAGAGACCTGCCGGTAACGAGATTGAACTAGGTATTGAGATACCGACGATCGAATCTCGGGCAAGTAACATACCGATGACAAAGGGAACAACGTATGTTGTTATGTGGTCTGACCGCTAAAGATCTTCGTAGAATATGTAGGAGCCAATATGAGCATCCAGGTTCCGCTATTGGTCATTGACCGGAGACGTGTCTCGGTCATATCTACATAGTTTTCGAACCCGTAGGGTCCGCACGTTTAACGCTATGATGATAGTTATATTATGAGTTTATATGTTTTGATGTACCGAAGGAGTTTGGAGTCCCGGATGAGATCGGGGACATGACGAGGAGTCTCGAAATGGTCGAGACGTAAAGATCGATATATTGGACGACTATATTTGGACTTCGGAAAGGTTCCGAGTGATTCGGGTATTTTTCGGAGTACCGGAGAGTTACGGGAATTCGCCGGGGAGTATATGGGCCTTATTGGGCCATACGGGAATAGAGGAGATAGGCCAAAAGGAAGGAGGCCTACGCCCTCCCTCTGGTCCGAATTGGACAAGGGGTGCAGCCCCCTTTTCCTTCCCCCTCTCCTCCTCTTTCCTTCACTCCTACTCCAACAAGGAAAGGAGGAGTCCTACTCCCGGTGGGAGTAGGACTCCCCCTTGGCGTGCCCTCCTCCTAGGCCGGCGGCCTCCCCCTTGCTTCTTTATATACAGGGGCAGGGGGCACCTCTAGACACACAAGTTGATCAAGTTGATCGTCTCTTAGCCGTGTGCGGTGCCCCCCTCCACCATAGTCCACCTCGATAATACTGTAGCGGTGCTTAGGCGAAGCCCTGCGTCGGTAGAACATCAACATCGTCACCACGCCGTCATGCTGACGAAACTCTCCCTGAATACTCGGCTGGATCGGAGTTCGAGGGATGTCATCGGGCTGAACGTGTGCTGAATTCGGGGGTGCCGTACGTTCGGTACTTGAGCGGTCGGATCGTGAAGACATACGACTACATCAACCGCGTTTTGCTAAAGCTTCCGCTTTCGGTCTACGAGGGTATGTAGACATTACTCTCCCCTCTTGTTGCTATGCATCACCATGATTTTGCGTGTGCGTAGGAAATGTTTTGAAATTACTACGTTCCCCAACAGTGGCATCCGAGCCAGGTTATATGCGTAGGTGTCATATGCACGAGTAGAACACAAGTGAGTTGTGGGCGATATAAGTCATACTGCTTACCAGCATGTCATACTTTGGTTCGGCGGTATTGTTGGATGAAGCGGCGCGGACCGACATTACGCGTACGCTTACGCGAGACTGGTTTTACCGCCGTGCTATGCACACAGGTGACTAGCGGGTGTCAGTTTCTCCAACTTTAGTTGAACCGAGTGTGGCTACGCCCGATTCTTGCGAAGGTTAAAACAACACCAACTTGACAAACTATCATTGTGGTTTTGATGCGTAGGTAAGAACGGTTCTTGCTAAGCCCACAACAGCCACGTAAAACTTGCAACAACAAAGTAGAGGACGTCTAACTTGTTTTTGCAGGGCATGTTGTGATGTGATATGGTCAAGACGTGATGAGATATAAGTTGTTGTATAAGATGATCATGTTTTGTTGAAGTTATTGGCAACTGGCAGAAGCCTTATGGTTGTCTCTTTATTACATAAGATGCAAGCGCCAAATAATTGCTTTACAATTATTGCTATGCGATAGCAATAGTTGCAAGAGCAATAGTTGGCGAGACGACCATATGACGACACATTGATATAGATCAAGATGATGGAGATCATGGTGTCATGCCAGTGACGATGGAAATCATGACGATGTTTTGGAGATGGAGATCAAAGGCACAAGATGATGATGGCCATATCATGTCACATATTTTGATTGCATGTGATGTTTATCTTTTATGCATCTTATCTTGCTTTAATTTATGGTAGCATTATAAGATGATCTCTCACTAAATTTCAAGATAAAAGTGTTCTCCCTGAGTATGCACCGTTGCCAAAATTCGTCGTGCCCAGACACCACGTGATGATTGGGTGTGATAAGCTCTACGTCCATCTACAACGGGTGCAAGCCAGTTTTGCACACGCAGAATACTCAGGTTAAACTTGATGAGCCTGGCATATGCAGATATGGCCTCGGAACACTGAGACCGAAAGGTCGAGCGTGAATCAAATAGTAGATATGATTAACATAGTGATGTTCACCATTGAAAACTACTCTATTTCACGGGATGATAGGTTATGGTTTAGTTGATTTGGACCACGTGATCACTTAGAAGATTATAGGGATGTCTTTCTAAGTGGAAGTTCTTAAGTAATATGATTAATTGAACTTAAATCATGAACTTAGTCCTGGTAGTATTAGCATATCTATGTTGTAGATGAATAGCTCGCGTTTAGCTCTCCTGTTTTATTTTTGATATTTCCTAGAGAAAACTAAGTTGAAAGATGTTAGTAGCAATGATGTGAATTGGATCCGTGATCTGAGGTTTATTCGCATTGCTGCACAGAAGAATTATGTTCTTAATGCACTTCTAGGTGACAGACCTATTGCAGAAGCAGATGCAGACGTCATGAACGTTTGGCTAGCTCAATATGATGACTACTTGATAGTTTAGTGCACCATGCTTAACAGCTTAGAATCGGGACTTCAAAGACGTTTTGAATGTCATGGATCATATGGATGTTCCAGGAGTTGAAGTTAATATTTCGAGCAAATACCCGAGTTGAGAGATATGAAGTCTCCAACAAGTTCTATAGCTAAAAGATGGAGGAGAATAGCTCAAGCAGTGAGCATGTGTTCAGATTGTCTGGGTACTACAATCGCTTGAATCAAGTGGGAGTTAATCTTCCAGATAAAATAGTGATTGACAAAATTCTCTAGTCACCATCACCAAGTTAGTAGAACTTCGTGATGAACTATAGTATTCAAGGGATGATGAAAACGATTCCCGAGATTTTCATGATGATGAAATCGATGAAGGTAGAAATCAAGAAAGAGCATCAAGTGTTGGTGATTAACAAGACCACTAGTTTCAAGAAAAGGGCAAATGGAAAGAAAGGGAACTTCAAGAAGAACGGCAAGCAAGTTGCTGCTTAAGTGAAGAAGCCCAAGTCTGGACCTAAGCCTGAGACTAAGTGCTTCTACTGCAAAGGGACTGGTCACTGGAAGCGGAACTGCCCCAAGTATTTTGCGGATAAGAAGGATGGCAAAGTGAACAAAGGTATATTTGATATACAGATTATTGATGTGTATTTTACTAGTGTTCGTAGCAACCCCTCGGTATTTGATACTGGTTCAGTTGCTAAGAGTAGTAACTTGAAACGGGAGTTGCAGAATGAACATAGACTTGTTAAGGGTGAAGTGATGATGTGTGTTGGAAGTGGTTCCAAGATTGATAGGATCATCATCGCACACTCCCTATACTTTCGGGATTAGTGTTGAACCTAAATAAGTGTTATTTAGTGTTTGCGTTGAGCATGAATATGATTGGATCATGTTTATTACAATACGATTATTCATGTAAGTTAGAGAATAATTGTTGTTCTGTTTACATGAATAAAACCTTCTATGGTCATACACCCAATGAAAATGGTTTGTTGGATCTCGATCGTGGTGATACACATTTTTATAATATTGAAGCCAAAATATGCAAAGTTAATAATGATAGTGCAACTTATTTGTGACACTGCCGTTTAGGTCATATTGGTGTAAAGCGCATGAAGAAAATACATGCTGATGGGCTTTTGGAATCACTTGATTATGAATCAGTTGATGCTTGCAAGCCATGCCTCATGGGCAAGATGACTAAGACTCCGTTCTCCGGAACAATGGAGCGAGCAACAGATTTGTTGGAAATCATACATACTGATGTATGTGGTCCGATGAATATTGAGGCTCGCGGCAGGTATCATTATTTTCTGATCTTCACAGATGATTTGAGCAGATATAAGTATATCTACTTGATGAAACACAAGTCTGAAACATTTGAAAAGTTCAAAGAATTTTAGAGTGAAGTGGAGAATCATCGTAACAAAAAATAAAAGTTTCTATGATATGATCGCAGAAGTAAAATATTTGAGTTACGAGTTTGGCCTTCAATTAAAACAATGTGAAATAGTTTCACTACTCACCCCACCTGGAACACCACAGTGTAATGGTGTGTCCGAACATCGTAACCATACTTTATTAGATATGGTGCGATCTATGATGTCTCTTACTAATTTACCACTATTGTTTTGGGGTTATGCATTAGAGACAGCTACATTCACATTAAATAGGGCACCATCTAAATCTGTCGAGACGACACCGTATGAACTATGGTTTGGCAAGAAACCTAAGTTGTCGTTTCTTAAAGTTTGAGGTTGCAATGCTTATGTGAAAAAGGTTCAACCTGATAAGCTCAAACCCAAATGGGAGAAGTGCATCTTCATAGGATACCCAAAATAAAATGTTGGGTACACCTTCTATCACAGATCCGAAGGCAAGATATTCGTTGCGGAGAATGGATTCTTTCTAGAGAAGGAGTTTCTCTCGAAAGAAGTGAGTGGGAGGAAAGTAGAACTTGATGAGGTAACTGTACCTGCTCCCTTATTGGAAAGTAGTTCATCACAGAAATATGTTCCTGTGACTACTACACCAATTAGTGAGGAAGCTAATGATGACGATCATGTAACTTCAGATCAAGTTGCTACCGAACCTCGTAGGTAAACCAGAGTGAGATCCGCACCAGAGTGGTACGGTAATCCTGTTCTGGAGGTCATGTTACTTGACCATGACGAGCCTACGAACTATGAGGAAGCGATGATGAGCCCAGATTCCGCGAAATGGCTTGAGGCCATGAAATCTGAGATGAGATCCATGTATGAGAACAAAGTATGGACTTTGATTGACTTGCCCATTGATCGGCGAGCCATTGAGATTAAATGGATCTTCAAGAGGAAGACGGACGCTGGATAGTAGTGTTACTATCTACAAAGCTAGAATTGTCGCAAAAAGGTTTTCGACAAGTTCAAGGTGTTGACTACGATGAGAGTTTCTCACTCGTATCTATGCTTAAGTCTGTCCGAATCATGTTAGCAATTGCCGCATTTTATGAAATCTGGCAAATGGATAAACAAAACTGCATTCCTTAATGGATTTATTAAAGAAGAGTTGTATATGATGCAACCAGAAGGTTTTGTCAATCCTAAAGGTACTAACAAAATATGCAAGCTCCAGCGATCCATCTATGGACTGGTGCAAGCATCTCGGAGTTGGAATATACGCTTTGATAAGTTGATCAAAGCATATAGTTTTATACAGACTTGCGGTGAAGCCTGTATTTACAAGAAAGTGAGTGGGAGCATTACAACATTTCTGATAAGTATATGTGAATGACATATTGTTGATCGAAGATAATGTAGAATTATTTTGCAAAGCATAAAGGAATGTTTGAAAGGAGTTTTTAAAAGGAAGACCTCGGTGAAGCTGCTTACATATTGAGCATCAAGATCTATAGAGATAGATCAAGATGCTTGATAAGTTTTTCAATGAGTACATACCTTGACAAGATTTTGAAATAGTTCAAAATGGAACAGTCAAAGAAGGAGTTCTTGCCCGTGTTACAAGGTGTGAAGTTGAGTAAGACTCAAAACCCGACCACGGCAGAAGATAGAAAGAGAATGAAAGTCATTCCCTATGCCTTAGCCATGCTGTGTACCAGACCTATTGTATACCCTGCCCTGAGTTTGGCAAGGGAGTACAATAGTGATCTAGGAGTAGATCACTGGACATTGGTCAAAATTATCCTTATTGGAATAAGGATATGTTTCTCGATTATGGAGGTGACAAAAGGTTTGTCGTAAAGGGTTACGTCAATGCAAGTTTTGACACTGATCCAGATGACTCAAAGTCTCAGTCTCGATACATATTTAAAGTGGGAGCAATTAGATAGAGTAGCTCTGTGTAGAGCATTGTTGACATAGAAATTTGCAAAATACATGCAGATCTGAATGTACCAGACCCGTTGACTAAACTTCTCTCACAAGCAAAACATGATCACACCTCAGTACTCTTTGGGTGTCAATCACATAGCGATGTGAACTAGATTATTGACTCTAGTAAACCCTTTGGGTGTTGGTCACATGTCGATGAGAACTAATGGTGTTAATCACATGGTGATGTGAACTATTGGTATTAAATCACATGGCGATGTGAACTAGATTATTGACTCTAGTGCAAGTGGGAGACTGAAGGAAATATGCCCTAGAGGCAATAATAAAGTTATTATTTATTTCCTTATATCATGATAAATGTTTATTATTCATGCTAGAATTGTATTAACCAGAGACATAATACATGTGTGAATACATAGACAAACAGAGTGTCACTAGTATGCCTCTACTTGACTAGCTCATTGATCAAAGATGGTTATGTTTCCTAACCATAGACATGAGTTGTCATTTGATTAACGGGATCACATCATTAGGAGAATGATGTGATTGACTTGACCCATTCCGTTAGCATAGCACTTGATCGTTTAGTTTGTTGCTATTGCTTCCTTCATGACTTATACATGTTCCTATGTCTATGAGATTATGCAACTCCCGTTTACCGGAGGAACACTTTGTGTGCTACCAAACGTCACAATGTAACTGGGTGATTATAAAGGTGCTCTACAGGTGTCTCCGAAGGTACTTATTGGGGTGACGTATTTCGAGATTAGGATTTGTCACTCCGATTGTCGGAGAGGTATCTCTGGGCCCTCTCAGTAATGCACACCACTTAAGCCTTGCAAGCATTGCAACTAATGAGTTAGTTGCGGGATGATGTATTACGGAATGAGTAAAGAGACTTGCCAGTAACGAGATTGAAATAGGTATTGAGATACCGACGATCGAATCTCGGGCAAGTAACATACCAATGACAAAGGGAACAACGTATGTTGTTATGCGGTCTGACCGATAAAGATCTTCGTAGAATATGTAGGAGCCAATATGAGCATCCAGGTTCCGCTATTGGTTATTGACCGGAGACGTGTCTCGGTCATGTCTACATAGTTCTTGAACCCGTAGGGTCCACAAGCTTAACGCTACGATGACAGTTATATTATGAGTTTATATGTTTTGATGTACCGAAGGAGTTCGGAGTCCCGGATGAGATCGGGGACATGACGAGGAGTCTCAAAATGGCCGAAACGTAAAGATCGATATATTGGACGACTATATTCGGACTTCAGAAAGGTTCCGATTGATTCAGGTATTTTTTGGAGTACCGAAGAGTTACGGGAATTCGCCGGGGAGTATATGGGCCTTATTGGGCCATACGGGAATAGAGGAGATAGGCCAAAAGGAAGGAGGCCTGCGCCCCCCCTCTGGTCCGAATTGGACAAGGGGTGCAGCCCCCTTTTCCTTCTCCCTCTCCTCCTCTTTCCTTCACTCCTACTCCAACAAGGAAAGGAGGAGTCCTACTCCCGGTGGGAGTAGGACTCCCCCTTGGCGCGCCCTCCTCCTAGGCCGGCCGCCTCCCTCCTTGCTCCTTTATATACAGGGGCAGGGGGGCACCTCTAGACACACAAGTTGATCAAGTTGATCATCTCTTAGCCGTGTGCGGTGCCCCCTCCACCATAGTCCACCTCGATAATACTGTAGCGGTGCTTAGGCGAAGCCCTGCGTTGGTAGAACATCAACATCGTCACCACGCCGTCGTGCTGACGAAACTCTCCCTCAACACTCGGCTGGATCGGAGTTCGAGGGACGTCATCGGGCTGAACGTGTGCTGAACTCGGAGGTGCCGTACGTTCGGTACTTGATCGGTCGGATCGTGAAGACGTACGACTACATCAACCGCGTTGTGCTAACGCTTCCGCTTTCGGTCTACGAGGGTACGTAGACATTACTCTCCCCTCTCGTTGCTATGCATCACCATGATTTTGCGTGTGCGTAGGAATTTTTTTGAAATTACTACGTTCCCCAACAAAATCAACTCTCCAGTTTACAGCGCAATCCTGGGATAGTGATGTGCCCAGGCCTTCTCAATGAGCAGCATGATGAAAGGACCATAGATCGGGCACTTGCGCTCAGAAATGGCAGAAAGAAGTTCAGACCACATAGCATGAGAAATGTCCAGGGACTCTCCAGTGTTTGCTTCCTTCTCATGCTGGCAGAAGAGAAGCATGTCCACGAGATAGGAGTGGACCGTATCCAGATTCTCAATGCGAGGGAAAAGAGTCTCTAGGAAGACACGGTGAAGGATGTACAGATAGGTAGACAGCTCATAGGTTACCTTCTTTGTCTTGGGGTTAACCTTCTTAGAACAGTAGGGCCAGAGGGCTTGCTTGTGAGTGGAGGTGACATTGCGGTGAGGACGGAAACCGACTGTGTTCTCAAGCCCGTGATCTTCCACCCCAAGTAACTCCATGAAGGCCTTCCACTTGACAGTGAGCAACTTGCCATTTGTCATCCAAGTCAGAGACCTTCCTGCATCAGTTCCAAGATGGACAGTGGCATAGAATTGGCATATCATATCGGCATCAAAGTCCTTGTTGAACTGCATGATTCTGAGAATGTTCAACTGAGTGCACATCTGGAGGGCTTCGCCAAAGTACTCAGGGTCCTTTTCCATAGGATCAGTGTTGATGGAACAAACATCAACAAAGTGATTCTTCTTAGCCTTGATCACATCAAAGAAGATGGCGAACTGAAAGCGGTTCCAGAACGGGCGGTTGACCAAAGTGGGATCTTGGTCTTCCTCATAGGGGTTGCGGAGACGCTTTGCCCAAAATTCCTTGGCAGTCATCTCAGACACAGTCTTTCCCTTTGGCTTGCTTGCCGATCTCTTTGTGAGCTGAGGCGGCGGTGGAGCACTAGTGGAACCACCTGCTGACTCCGATGTGCGGTAGCGCTTTGACGTTGCACGACCGGGGTTGACACGGCGGACCTACTGCTCAGGATGATCATCACCTGGAACCAAACACACGAGCAGAAGAAACAACATGAAAGAAAGAGCATAAGCCACCAAACAAAATAACATAGATCAAAACATGGTAGGAAATGATGGAACTGGGCATGTAGCGGTAGTACCGCGACCCAACCGCGGCAGTACCGCTTGCGCGGTAGTACCGCTCAAGCAGGGCGGTAGTATCGCTAAGGACGGGGAACGGCGGTTCCCTTACTGTCCTGGACAGATCCGGCACTACTGGAGATGCCAAATTCAAAAATAAGCCTACCAAACTTCAATCCAAAGGGCCTAGAAGCCATCTCCATCCTACTCAAGCCTCGACTTAGCCAAAAGACGAGTAAAACAATGCCTATTGCCCCTAAAAACTAGATGCAAGATCTAAGCAAAGAGAGAACGGGAACGGGGGCAATACCGGCATCCATGGCTAGAGGACGTGGTGGGGATCGACTCCACCGGAGGAAAAGGAGAGGGACGACACAAAACGGCAACCGGCCGAGGCCTTCCTGCGGCGAGGCGTCACTGGAGCGACAAAGAAGACGAGCGAGTGGGGGCGAATGGGTATGGGGGATAAAACAACTTCCCCCTGCCCCGACATAACCCCCACTCCCCGCCCCGCAGCGGTAGTACCGCTGGGGTGGGCGGTAGTACCGCTTGACGCTTGTCAGCGGTAGTATCGTGCATGCCGCGGTAGTACCGCTCTGCCGCAAAGAGGACTGGCCAAAAGGCTTAGCTCAAGAAAAAGAAATTGAAATGAAAGCGAGAACAAACACACACACAAAACCGACAAAAACAAACCTCTCCAAGAGAGGGCGGTGGCCGAGGCCACCTATGTTTGAGTTCAGAGGTATGGCGCCGCGAAGATTTTAACCTTGGGCCCATGACCAACACTCATCTTTGAAGCACATGTACCATAAAAAATGGCTAATGTGAACGAGTTTGATTAGTTTATGCATTATGGGGGGAGGGAAAGTTCATTGAGAAAACAACACTCCCCCTATGTCCATGCCTACACCTAAACTAGACAACAAGTTGAGTGTGGTGGGGTGTGCAAGGGTTCAAGTCACATTGCTCGAATCAATGATATTTAGCTCATGCCTTAACTCACGAAATCTTGCTTCATCCAAAGGCTTCGTGAAAATATCTGCAAGGTTATCAAGAGTGTTGACATAGTTGAGCTTGATCTCCCCTCGCCTAATATGATCCCGGATGAAGTGATACCGAACCTCAATATGCTTCGTCTTGAAATGTTGCACCGGGTTGAGAGAGATCTTGATGGCACTTTCATTGTCACACCAAAGAGGCACTTTGTCACAAATGACACCGTAATCCTTTAAAGTTTGCCTCATCCATAGAAGTTGTGCACAACAACTACCGGCAGCCACATACCCCGCTTCCGTGGATGAGAGAGACACACAACTTTGCTTCTTGGAATACCAACTCACCAAAGAGCAACCAAGAAATTGGCACCCTTGGGAAGTGGACTTCCTATCCACCTTGTCTCCCGCCCAATCCGAGTCCGAATAACCTACAAGCTTGAAGTTTGCTCCCCTTGGGTACCATAAGCCAAAGTTTGGGGTATGAGCCAAATATCGAAAGATTCGCTTGACCGCCATAAAATGACTTTCCTTAGGTGCGGCTTGAAACCGTGCACAAATTCCCATACTCAACATGATATCTGGTCTAGATGCACAAAGGTAAAGCAAGGAGCCAATCATGGAGCGATATACCTTTTGATCCACCGCTTTACCATTGGGATCAATGTCAAGTTGGCACTTGGTGGGCATGCGAGTGGAAGCTGGCTTGACATCAATTAGCTTGAATCTCTTGAGCATGTCTTGAGTGTATTTGGCTTGGTTGATGAAGGTTCCTTCTCTCCTTTGCTTCACTTCGAACCCGAGAAAGAGCTTCAACTCTCCCATGGAAGACATCTCAAACCTTGAGGTCATGAGAGCGGAAAATTCCTCATTGAAGCTTTGTTAGGGGAACCAAAGACAATATCATCAACATATAATTGGCACACAAACAACTCCCATTTGACCTTCTTAGTAAAAAAGAGGGGGTCGATTAGCCCAACTTCAAAATCACGGTCTTGTAACAACTCGGTAAGGTGGCCATACCACGCACATGGGGCTTGTTTAAGGCCATAGAGTGCCTTATCGAGTTGATACACATGATCGGGAAAGTAGGGATCCTCGAACCCGAGGGGTTGCTTGACATATACCAATTCATTAATCGGACCATTAAGGAAAGCACTCTTCACATCCATTTGTTGTAACTTAAAGTTATGATGAGAAGCATATGCAATCAACATGCGAATGGATTCAAGATGAGCAACAGGGGCAAAGGTTTCACCGTAGTCGATACCCTCGACTTGGGAGTAGCCTTGTGCTACCAAACGAGCCTTGTTGCGAATGATAATCCCATGAGCATCTTGCTTGTTCTCGAATATCCACTTGGTTCCAATGACATTGTGGTTCTCCGTTGGCCTTGGCACCAATCTCCACACTTTGTTGCGCTCGAAGTTGTTGAGTTCTTCATGCATGGCATTGAGCCAATCCGGATCTTCGAGCGCCTCATAGACCTTTTGGGGTTCAACACACGAGACAAACATGTGATGTTATGTCTACGAGTGCTTACCCCCTTTCTTAAGCTCCCAAGCACATTTTCCATGAGATGATCCTTGGTGGAGAGTTTCGAAGCAATCTTGGCGACACAACGCTCCAATTCCTCCTCGGGGGTGTGACGAGGAGTGGTCACTTGATCATCTTGAGCGCCGTCTTGAGCTTGTTCTTGATCTCGAGGAAGCTCTTGATCTTGAACTTGCTCAGAGGAGAGAACTTGGCCTTGGGCATCACTTGATGTTACAACACCATCTTGAGATTGACCTTGCCCTTGGTCTTGTTCTTGAGGTTGAGGGCCTTCACTTTGTTCTTCGGAAGCGTGTGGGTCTTGGGTTGGTGAAGGTTCCACTTGAGTGGAACATTGTCCTTCTCCTCCGGCCACAAGGGGTTCCTCAATGGGTAGGATATGACCAACACCCATTCTTCTTATGGCTTGGGGAGGAATTTCATCACCTACATCACAAGTACCACTTTGCTTCACTTGGGAGCCGTTATTCTCATCAAACTCCACGTTACACATTTCCTCAATAAGTCCCGTGGACTTATTGAGAACACGGTAAGCATGAGAGTTTGTAGCATAACCAACAAATATGCCCTCATAAGCTCTAGCCTCAAATTTAGACAAACAAACACCTTTCTTGAGAATGAAACACTTACACCTGAACACCCGGAAGTACTTGAGGTTGGGCTTGTTACCGGTGAGTATCTCATATGGAGTCTTGTTCAAGCCTTTGCGGAGGTAGAGCCGATTAGATGCATGACACGCAGTGTTGATGGCTTCGGCCCAAAAGTTGTAGGGAGACTTGAACTCCGCCATCATGGTCCTTGCCGCATCCATCAACGTCCGGTTCTTCCTCTCCGCTACACCATTTTGTTGAGGGGTATAAGGTGCGGAATATTGATGCTTGATTCCGTCATCACTCAAAAACTCATCCAAGGTGTAGTTCTTGAACTCGGAGCCGTTGTCACTTCTTATAGTCAAGATCTTTGTATTGTGTTGTCGTTGAGCTTCATTTGTAAAGTTGATGACGGTTTGTTGGGTCTCGCTCTTCCTCTTGAAGAAATATACCCAAGTGTATCTTGAATAGTCATCCACAATCACCAAGCAATACTTTCTACCGCCAAGAGTATCAAAGGATGGAGGCCCGAAGAGATCCAAATGAAGGAGCCCCAAAGGCCTCTTCGAGTAGATGATAGTCGTGGGAGGGTGAGCCTTCTCATGTAGCTTTCCTTCGATTCAAGCACTGCAAACACGATCTTTGGCAAAACTAACATTTGTTAGTCCACGGACATGGTCCTGATGACCCACAAGTATAGGGGATCTATCGTAGTCCTTTCGATAAATAAGAGTGTCGAACCCAACGAGGAGCAGAAGGAAATGATAAGCGGTTTCCAACAAGGTATTCTCTGCAAGTACTGAAATAAGTGGCAACAGATAGTTTTGTGATAAGATAATTTGTAACGAGCAACAAGTAACAAAAGTAAATAAAGGGCAGCAAGGTGGCCCAATCCTTTTTGTAGCAAAGGACAAGCCTGGACAAACTCTTATATAGAGAAAAGCGCTCCTGAGGACACATGGTAATATCGTCAAGCTAGTTTTCATCACGTTCATATGATTCGCGTTCGGTACTTTGATAATCTGATATGTGGGTGGACCGGTGCTTGGGTGCTGTCCTTACTTGGACAAGCATCCCACTTATGATTAACCTCTATTGCAAGCATCCGCAACTACAACAAAAGTATTAAGGTAAACCTAACCATAGCATGAAACATACGGATCCAAATCAGCCCCTTACGAAACAACGCATAAACTAGGGTTTAAGCTTCTGTCACTCTAGCAACCCATCATCTACTTATTACTCCCCAATGCCTTCCTCTAGGCCCAAATAATGGTGAAGTGTCATGTAGTCGACGTTCACATGACACCACTAGAGGGATGACAACATACATCTCATCAAAATATCGAACGAAGACCAAATTCACATGACTACTAATAGCAAGACTTCTCCCATGTCCTCAGGAACAGACGTAACTAATCACAAAGCATATTCACGTTCATAATCAGAGGGGGATTAATATGCATATAGGATCTGAACATATGATCTTCCACCAAATAAACCAACTAGCATCAACTATAAGGAGTAATTAACACTACTAGCAACCCACAGGTACCAATCCCGGACTTGGGGATAGGAATTGGATACAAGAGATGAACTAGGGTTTTGAGAGGAGACGATGCTGGTGAAGATGTTGATGGAGATTGCCCTCTCCCGATGAGAGGAGCGTTGGTGATGACGATGGCGATGATTTCCCCCTCCCGGAGGGAAGTTTCCCCGGCAGAACAGCTCCGCCAGAGCCCTAGATTGGTTCTACCAAGGTTTCGCCTCGTGGCGGCGGAGTTTCATCCAAGGAGATGGCTTATGATTTTTTTCCTCATCGAAAGACTCCATATAGCAGAAGATGGCCATCGGAGGGCCACCAGGGGGCCCATGAGGTAGGGGGCGCGCCCAGGGGGGTAGGGCGCGCCCCCACCCTCGTGGGTAGGGTGTGGCCCCCCTGGTGAACTTCTTGAGCTCAGTATTTTTTATATATTCTGAAAACGTCTTCCGTGAAGTTTCAAGACTTTTGGAGGTGTGCAGAATAGGTCTCTAATATTTGCTCCTTTTCCAGCCCAGAATCACAGCTGCCTGCATTCTCCCTCTTTATGTAAACCTTGTAAAATAAGAGAGAATAGGCATCATGCCTGTATTGTGACATAATTTGTAATAACAGCCCATAATGCAATAAATATCGATATAAAAGCATGATGCAAAATGGACGTATCAAATCCCCCAAGCTTAGAACTTGCTTGTCCTCAAGCGAAAGCCGAAATCAAAAAATATGTCCACATGTTTAGAGATAGAGGTGTCGATAAAAGTAAAATACGGACATAAGGGCGTCATGATCATTCTTAGAAGAACAACTTATGTAATTCTTGTCATATGATTTCTTATGCTAGAGTAATAATTCAATCACAATTTCAAGTATGAATCGCAAACTTCATTGAAAACTAACAAACTATAATCTCAGTCATTGGAGAAATTGCAATTTATCATAACATAGGAAAGAGTCAATACATACGAGCTTTTCAGCAAGTCCACATACTCAACTATCATATAGTCTTCCACAATTGCTGACACTCACGCAATACTTATGGGTATGGAGTTTTAATCAGACTCAGAGAAAGGTAGGGGCTTATAGTTTTGCCTCCCAATGTTTTACCTCAAGGGTAATGTCAACAATAATAGTTCATGAAAACTCACATCCAATTAGCCATATATACTAGGATCTTTCCAACATACTGTGATTGCCAAAGGATAAAATGTAAAAAGGAAGGGTGAAGATCACCATGACTCTTATGCAAGGTAGGAGATAAAAGTAAAAGATAGGCCCTTCACAGAGGGAAGCAGAGGTTGTTGATGAAGCTATGTACCTAGGGTAGGGTCATGGATCTGTCCAAGATACCCTCCCCAAGGACATCTCTAAAAGAACCAGAAGCATTCGAAGAAAAATCATCATCCACTCGACCATGAAGCTATGTTCACTCGACAGTCTTGAAGACACTCGACCGTATGGACAATCACTCGACTACTAGAAGATCTAGAGCCACTCCACTCTGCAACGGTCGGGAATTAAGTCATAGATTTAATGGTCATTATGTATCTTTATTGTAGGCATTACCAGTAACGTCCTCATCTTTATGTACCTTAAACCCTTTGTAACTGAGGGCAGGAGGGGTCTGGCGAACTCTATATAAGCCACCCCCTCCTCAGGGACAAGGGTTCGCACCCCCTGTAACACACACACATATAATCCAGTCGACCGCCTCTGGGCCCCGAGACATAGAGCTATTACTTCCTCCGAGAAGGGCCTAAACTCATAAAACTCACGTGTACAACTCCTTCATAGTTAGGATCTTGCCTCTACATTCCTACCCCCATTCTACTGTCAGACTTAGAACCACGACGGTTGGCGCCCACCGTGGGGCAGGTGTCTTAGCGACTTGTTGGAGAAGTTGTGATTTTTCCGATCCCCATCAACATGGTTTCAGGCGGAGGTTTGGCCAAGGGCCACGAGATCCGTCTCGGTGCGCTCGTATTCATCGCCGACGACTCCGCTTGGCTTCAGGAAGCGCCACTCGACGCTGAGGCGCTCCCCGTTCGTGGGGCAACACACTTTCGCACGTGCGTTCGTGGCGTCCTCCTACGACAGCCGTCGACTCAGTATCGGTCGTCTCCCGTGTCGACCTCCCTCCCTGCAGCCCGCCGGGGCAAATGTTCCGGTCGGTCGAGGCTTCTGCGGTGGGTGAGGCATGCGGTGGCTCGCCAGTCGGCCACCCCCTAGGTCGCGGCAATCGAGCCCGACGAAACTCTCTACGGTCTGTTCGACTGGCTCCGTAGAGACTGCATCTGAGTGTGACAGCAGCGACCCCGCGGCGGCAGTTTTGATGGTCAATGGACCACGTAGTCCTCCTGGCTTCACCCGCGAGGACGGAGGCAATGGTGGCGGTGATCCGTCGCGTGTCCACGAAGAGTACCGACCCGAACCCCTCTCTTCGCAGAGGAGCGAGGAACTTCGTCGCTGGAACATGGATGCACTTCACACTCCCATCGTTGGAGAAACCCCTGAGGCCTAGGCCTTGGAGGCGGCGCGCCTGGCCAACTTGGCTGAGCGCACTAAACTGGAGAACCTCCAGCGTGCACTCGACAAGCGTGCTCGGCAGCATGCTCCCGAATCCAGTCGACGTCAACTTTTTCCACCTCCGACTCAGGTATACCGAACTCCAATCCAGAATCTCGCAGCTGTGGCCCGAATAGCGGAGTCAATTCAACCTTCCCAGATAGAAGCTGGTCGAGGTTTGGTGCAGATTCAGACCTTGCTCCGAGCCGCGGGGGAGCAGAATACAGTAGTATCTCAGTCGCGGAATAGGATTCACAACAGATCCGTGGTTGTAGACACAGTCCAGTCGGCTCACAGCCCAAGATTACCCCCGAGGCGTGAGGGACATGGAGACCGACGAGATCAGTACAGAAACCGTGAGCAGTATGATCACCGACTCGATCACAATGATCGTCGTCAAGTGCCCACGCCTCCCCCGAGGAGTGGATCATACGTGCCTCGGCAGCAGGATGATAGGTGCCCTCACAGTGGTGGGCGAAGGATTCCAGTCGACCCCTAGGAACCGGGCTTTGATGCGAGATCTATTCTCGTTCAAGGTCTGGTCGACAGAAACAGAGCTCACAGAGAAGGCCCCGACAGAAATTTTCCAACCAGCAGCAGAGTGCATGTCTCAGGCCCAGAGTGCTTCAGCAGAGCCATCAGGGCCGCAACGATTCCTCCCAAGTTTAGGTTGGCGACTGGAGTCAATAAGTTCACTGGTGAGTCCAAGCCTGACACTTGGCTTGAGGATTACCGAGTGGCTGTACAGATCGGTGGCGGCAACGATGAAGTGGCCATGAAGCACCTTCCTTTGATGCTAGAGGGCTCGGCCAGGGCGTGGCTGAATCAGTTAGCTCCTGGTAGTATTTATACTTGGGAAGATCTTGCTCGAGTATTTGTCAGAACATTTGAAGGTACTTGCAAGCGGCCAGCAGGGTTGACAGAATTACAGTGTTGCGTTCAGAAACTGAATGAAACTTTGAGAGATTATATCCAGAGATGGATCACGTTGCACCACACAGTGGAGAATGTGTCAGATCACTAAGCAATTTGTGCCTTCAAAGAAGGCGTTAAGTATCGGGAGTTGAATCTGAAATTCGGTCGAACAGGAGATATGAATCTGACTCGGATGATGGAGATTGCCACCAAGTACGCCAATGGTGAAGAAGAAGACCGACTCCGGAGTGGCAAGCACAAAATAGTCGCCCACGAAACCGGAGGGGGGGACTCCAGTCGGAAGCAAAAGCGCAAAGCCGAGCCAGCTGCTCCTGGAGAAGCCTTGGCCGTAACTCAAGGGAAGTTCAAGGGGAAACCCAAAGGACCCTGGAACCCCAAGAAAGTAAAAGATCAAGATGGGAATGATGTGCTGGATTTACCATGCCACATTCACACCAAGAAAGATGAAGAGGGTAATTTCATTTACCCAAAGCATACCACTCGACAGTGCCGACTCCTAATTCAGGAATTCCGAGAGAAACAGCCCAAGGAAAAGGAGAAGGAAGCAGACAAAGTTGAGGATGAGGAGGAGGATGATGATGGTTAGCCCCACGTCAATTCCACTCTGATGATTTTCGCTGACGTTGAGAGTAAGAGTCGACTGAAAGTCATCAATAGAGAAGTGAACATGGTCGCTCCGGTGACACCCAGTTATTTGAAGTGGTCTCAGACTGTCATTACATTCGACCAGTCCGATCATCCAGCGCACATAGCCACCCCTGGGAGGCAAGCACTGGTGGTCGACCCAGTAGTCAAAGGCACTCGATTGACTAAGGTTCTGATGGATGGTGGCAGTGGTCTGAATATACTATATGCAGAGACGTTGAAAGGAATGGGCATTCCGATGTCCAGATTCAGCAAAAGTAATATGAGTTTCCATGGAGTCATTCCTGGCAAGAAGGCTGCATCACTCGGCCAGATCGCTCTCGATGTAGTGTTCGGTGATTTCAAGAATTTCCGCAAAGAAAAGTTGACATTTGAAGTTGTGGATTTCCAGAGTGCTTATCACGCTATTCTAGGCAGGCCAACTTATGCACGTTTTATGGCTCAACCATGTTACGTGTACCTCAAATTGAAGATGCCTGGTCCTAAAGGGGTGATCACTATCACGGGCAGTCGAAAGAAAGCATAAGAGTGCTTCCAGAAGGGCTCAAAGATCGCCGATGCACAGATGGCAGTAGTGGAGTTGCAGGAGTATCAAAAAAATGCAGATCCGAGTGATTTGTTGTGAGCTAAGAAGCCTGCCACTGATTCAGCATTCCAGTCGACTAGTGAAACGAAGCCGATTCATATTCATCCAACGGATCCCAATGCTGCTCTGACTCACATTTCAACAACACTCGACTCTAAATAGGAAGAAGCGCTCATCCAGTTCCTCCGTGAGAACTGGGACATCTTTGCATGGAAACCTTCTGACATGCTAGGTGTTCCCAGGGGACTGGCTAAGCATCGTTTGCGAGTCGACCCAAAGGTGAAACCGGTCAAAGAACATCTTCGATGGTCCGCCGTTCAGAAGAGGAAGGCAATCGGTGAAGAAGTGGCTCGACTTCTAGCAGCCGAGTTTATCCGAGAGATTTACCACTCTGAGTGGTTAGCTAATGTTGTCATGGTCCCAAAGAAGGACGACTCACTTCACATGTGCATCAACTACAAACATATCAATCGGGCCTACCCGAAAGATCACTTTCCTCTCCCTCGCATCGACCAAATAGTCGACTCGACTGCGGGGTGTGAGCGTTTGTCCTTTTTGGACGCTTATTCCGAGTATCATCAGATCCGTCTGTACGGACCCGATGAGATAAAAACAGCTTTCATCGCCCCATTTGGTTGCTTCTGTTATGTCACTATGCCATTCGGTTTGAAGAATGCCGGAGCCACATTCATGAGGATGATCCAGAAGTGTCTGCTCACTCAAATCAGTCGGAATGTGGAAGCATACATGGATGACATTGTGGTCAAGTCACGAAAAGGTTCCGACCTACTGGCTGACCTTGCTGAAACCTTTGCCAACCTTAGAAGGTATGATATCAAGCTTAATCCATCAAAGTGCACGTTTGGAGTTCTAGGTGGAAAGTTACTCGGTTTTCTCATTTCCGAATGGGGGATCGACGCTAACCCAGAGAAAGTGGGAGCCATACTCCGGATAAAACGCCCTGTGCGTGTGCATGAAGCCCAGAAGCTTACTGGTTGTTTGGGCGCCCTAAGTCGATTCATTTCTTGCCTCGGTGAAAAGGCACTGCCTCTTTACCGACTGATGAAGAAGTCAGATAAGTTCGAGTGGACTCCTGAAGCTGACGTAGCATTTACAGAGCTCAAAGCCCCGCTTTCCACCCAACCGGTGCTTGCTGCTCCAATCAGCAAAGAGCCTTTACTGCTTTACATTGCAGCCACTGGACAAGTCGTCAGTACAGTACTTACGGTCGAACGGGAAGAAGAAGTAAAAGCTTACAAAGTTCAGCACCCAGTATACTATGTCTCTGAAGTTTTGACTCCATCAAAGCAAAGATATCCACATTATCAGAAGCTTGTTTATGGGATTTATATAACCACGAAGAAGGTTGCACATTACTTCTCTGATCACTCCATTACAGTCATCAGCGACGCTCCATTATCAGAGATTCTAAACAATAGAGATGCAACTGGTCGAGTGGCAAAGTGGGCGATTGAACTCCTTCCCTTAGATATCAAGTTCGAGGCAAAGAAAGCTATCAAGTCCCAAGCAATAGCAGATTTCCTCGCCGAATGGATTGAACAACAACTGCCGACTCAAGTTCACTCGGAGCACTGGACCTTGTTCTTTGATGGTTCCAAGATGCTGAATGGTTCCGGTGCTTGGGTGGTACTGGTATCCCCCCGAGGAGACAAGCTCAAATATGTCCTCCAGATTCACTTTGATTCCTCCTATAACAAAGCAGAATATGAAGCACTCTTGTATGGGTTGCGTATGGCCATTTCACTCGGCGTCCGTTGCCTCATGGTCTATGGCGACTTAGATTTGGTAGTCAATCAAGTGATGAAGGAATGGGACGTCAGAAGCCCAGCCATGACTGGTTACTGCAACGCGGGGAGGAAGTTGGAAAAGAAGTTTGAGGGGTTAGAGCTCCATCATGTACCCCGACTGAAAAATCAAGCAGCAGATGATTTAGCAAAGATAGGCTCCAAGAGAGAAGCTATTCCCAGAAACATGTTCCTGGAGCACATTCATGCACCTTCAGTTCAAGAAGATCCCTTCGCTGAAGAGCCCCCGCAGCCTAGGAGTGCCACAGATCCGACTGAAGTCGAGGTCCCAGCCGTGGTCGACTTAAACATGGAGGTGTTGGTCATCACTCCCGACTGGACAGTGCCATACATTGCATATATCCTTAGGAAAGAGCTCCCAGAGGATGAAGAAGAGGCTCGACAGATCGTCTGTCGATCCAAGGCCTTTACTGTAATAAGGGGTCAACTGTTCAGAGAAAGTGCAACTGGGGTCAGCCAGAAATGCATAACACCAGAAGAAGGCCGAGTGATCCTCCACGACATCCATTCGGGGACCTATGGTCACCATGCGTCCTCTCGGACCATTGTGGCTAAAGCATACCGAGCTGGATTTTATTGGCCACGAGCAAATGAAATGGCGAAAGATATAGTCGATAGATGTGAAGGCTGCTAGTTCTACTCCAATATGTCGCACAAACCTGCATCAGCCCTGAAGACCATCCCACTCGTCTGGCCCTTTGCTGTTTGGGGATTGGACATGGTTGGTCCACTGAGGACTGGTAGGACCGGCTTCACTCATGTGCTTGTAGCAGTCGACAAGTTTACCAAATGGATCGAAGCCAAGCCTATTAAGAATCTTGAAGCTAGTATTGCCGTCAGCTTCATCAGAGAGTTGATTTTCAGATATGAGGTTCTGCACAGCATCATCACTGACAACGGATCGAACTTCAACTCTGATGAGTTCAGAACCTTCTGCGCCTCACAAGGCACACGAGTCGACTATGCTTCGGTCGCCCATCCCCAGTCGAATGGACAAGCAGAAAGAGCAAATGGCCTGATTCTCAAAGGACTGAAACCCCGACTGATGCGAGATCTCAAGCACGCAGCGGGCGCCTGGGTTGATGAACTTCCATCAGTTCTCTAGGGATTGAGGACAACTCCTAATCGGTCGACTGGCCGAACTCCATTCTTCTTGGTCTATGGGGCTGAAGCTGTTCTACCAAGTGATTTGCTTCATATTGCACCACGAGTTGAGCTCTTCTCTGAAGATGAAGCAGAACAAGCTCGGCAAGACGCAATCGACCTCCTAGAGGAGGAAAGAGAGATGGCCTTGATCCGGTCGACCATTTATCAACAAGACTTGCGTCGATTCCATGCTAGACATGTGAAGGGTCGAGCCTTTCAAGAGGGAGACTTGGTTCTTCGAGTGGATCAGCAGAAACCACACAAGCTCGCCCCAGCTTGGGAAGGTCCCTTCATTGTCACCATAGTGCTACATAATGGAGCATACCACCTTTACAGTGTCGAGCATAAGAAGGACAAGCCACGGGCTTGGAACGCGGAGCTGCTCCGCCCCTTTTATACTTACATACTCGTTCGAATAAAATGTAATAAGAAATACCTTTGTAATTTGTTTATCAAAGACAAGAGCTTTACAGTCCTCTGGCACGATTGTTGTTGCTTTTGTTTACGTCTAAAAACCCCCAGTGGGTGACTTAGCTGCGAATCCATTTCGCCTAAGTTCGAAAGAAAATCCTACCGAGTGGTGAGCAAGCCTCTCACTCAGGGGCTTAGCTGCAGTCCAGTACTCGCCTAAGTTTGTAAAATCCTACCGAGTGGTGAGCAACCCTCCCACTCGGGGGCTTAGCTGCAGTCCAGTACTCGCCTAAGTTTGTAAAATCCTAC
>NC_057797.1:612599772-612600193 GCF_018294505.1 Triticum aestivum
ATCCTACCGAGTGGTGAGCAACCCTCCCACTCGGGGGCTTAGTTGCAGCCCAGTACTCGCCTAAGTTTGTAAAATCCTACCGAGTGGTGAGCAACCCTCCCACTCGGGGGCTTAGCTGCAGTCCAGTACTCGCCTAAGTTTGTAAAATCCTACTGAGTGGTGAGCAACCCTCCCACTCGGGGGCTTAGCTGTAGTCCTATACTCGCCTAAGTTTGTAAAATCCTACCGACTGGTGAGCAACCCTCCCACTCGGGGGCTTAGCTGCAGTCCAGTACTCGCCTAAGTTTAAAAAAACCTACCAAGTGGTGAGCAACCCTCCCACTCGGAGGCTTAGCTGCAGTACAGTACTTTCCTAAGGTTTAAAGTATGTCCCTATCGGCAAGGACGACGAGGTACAGGTCGACCGCGGCCTTCTTCTCCG